>NW_026732723.1:0-226965 GCF_028476545.2 Physella acuta | reverse complement strand
TAATGTGTTTAGGACTTTGACATGGCTGGTACCATGCACAAGTGAAACACGGAGGGTCAAGTATATAGTGGATGTTGGTAGGTCTGCAGGGTAAGATATACAGATAAACAGGTACGACGCCATCTGAGGGAGGGGTAGGGGGTGATGTGAGGGACGGGGGGGGGGCTCTTAGATTTATGGCACTTTCCTCAAAGTCGTCTGCTGTCAACCTAATTAGGTAGAGGTCGTAAAGAGTGGTGGTCGCAGGTCCAAAGGTCAAGTTGACTTATCAACACTCATGCTTGTGTTATTGACGTACTATGACGTCAACTACAGACGTCATATCATCCTAACATCAAAACCAGAGCTGTCATCAAATACACAAACATCAAGTAGATCTATCACGTGATCCTCTATAATGTTTCTATAAAGTAAATGACGTTATAAACATAATAATTGTAACGTTTTAATATAATTATAAAAACCTTGCTAAACCAAACTATTATATCCATCACTCTGAATTAAATAGTGTAATATATTGTAATATACCAAATATTAATGTAATATACCATTAGATTTACTCAACATAACTCCGTGAAATAAATAAAACCCACAATAAAACTCCACTGTGAACGTAAAACCTCCATCAACACAAGCAAAAAACTGTAGCAGTACAATGGGTTATCCAACAGCACTGTAAACGTTAAGCCAGGTAAGTTTATCACACACAGATCCCTCTACCTGTAACACCTGAACTCTAGTCACGTGGCTGTCAGTGCAAGAAAGGTAACTCGCCCAGTCTCAAGGAAAAGGTAACTCTGCAGATTTTTAAGGTCAAGGGGAGAGAAGAAGCCATTAAGTAACGTTAACTCCGGTTCATTAACAAGTTTCTTAAAACGCAGGGTAGCTTGTAGACTAATTAACTTTTCTTAATGAATTATTACATGTTAAACTTTTTTATTTTTTTCAGGGTATGGCCGCAGATGTGCTACCAAGAAGAATAGTTAACAAAAAGTAGCCTAGAATTGGTGGCTAATAGATCAGAGGCGTTGCGAAGGGGGGGGGGGGTGTATATGTCCCCGGACGCCGATCCTCGGGGCGCTAAAATGGGTCGTAAAAAAGTTAAAAGCTCATTTTAGCTGGAGTTTTGAATTATAAACAAAAAAATATATGGATGAAAGGGGGGGGGGGACGCCAAATTGAAAGTTTGTCCCCGGACGCCGGGAGGGGTCGCTACGCCTCTGCAACACACATACATGGGAAAACTGTGTTGATGAGACACTGGTCAGCACACCGTGTAGTACCATCTGCGTGTGTGTATCTTTTTGTGTCGTTACCATAATCCAGTGGGTGACATCATTACACTAATCAAATGCTGATCATAATCCATTTTTGTGCCGCTACACTGATCCAGGGTTTGGTGTCGTTACCCTAATCTTCGTTACACTAATCCAGTGTTTTGTGTAATTACCGTGTTTAATTATTGGCTACGATTTTGTTAGGCATAGACATTACAGTTTACAACTGTGTTAGGTATAAAAATTAGAGACTAATGTGGCTATGTATAGAATATTACATTCTACAATTAGAGTAGGTATAGAGCATTACATGCTACAATAAGTGTAATTATAGAACATTAAATGCTACAATAAGTGTAGGCATAGAACATTACATACTTCAATTAGTTAAATATGGAACATAACCGGCTCTTAAATGAATGTTCCATCGATCTCAAATATAGGATAGCCAAGGACACTTTGAGTCAGACGCACAATAAATAGATGGTCTTCACTCAATGAGAAGACGCTGAATTGGCTACCAGAGGTCAAGGTCATTGGAACACAGTGCCAGACTGGTAGTAAATCAGGGGTGAAACGACCCCTGGACCCACCGGCAAATCGGATTGGACGGGGCCTAACTCTTGCTTAAGTAAGGTAACTATGGTGCCAATGCGGGCGATGAAATGGGTACCAGATATTTGGCTCGGGCGTTGGACACGGACTGTCTGATTTATGAACCGTTGTTGTCCGGGTCTGGGTTCTAGACAACTGGGCGAGTTCTGGGAATGGCTAAAGTACAGATTTGGTCCCGGTCTAGATTAAATTACAGATTCTAGACAACTTGAAATATTGGACGGTTAAATTACATAGTATAAACATTTTGTAAGGGACGGGTTAAGTCCAGCCACCGAGACTACCCCGGATGAAAAAGGAAACATTCCGGAATACGGAAACATTCCGGAATACGGATGGAACAATACAGACTGGCCGACTTCCTCAAACCGTCCAATGTTTGATCTATTTATAGAACAGCAGGGGAAAGAACTCCCCTAACATCTGGTGCAGGCACAGACACCGGATGTTAAAACCGCTCCGGTTATTGCGCAAGTCGGTGAGTCGAGCCCCGGCAAACCGGCGGCCATTAAAAGGTCATCAGACGACAGGACCACGTGACGAAAACAACAAGATCTGATCCGAGAAAAAACGGAACAAACTGACTAGCATCGTCTGCTAGAGAAACAATCGCCTGGTTGCAATTCCGGCAGGTTTCTGTAACCATGGCAACAAAGTGCAGTACAAGGAGATTTTAAAATACTTTTTTTTAGCCTGGTCAATCTGCTGCAGTGCAAGATTCACAAAGTAAACATTTTTTTTTACACGTTTCTTGAAAGTTTAAAAACAACCTTGTTGTTGGAATAATTTATTCTAACTGAAACTCAATGCACTTTAAAAATAGCGTCCATTTCGCACTATGAACGGCTCTGAACCGCTTTCCTGAAAAAAACAAGAAAACATTTTCATCGTTGCCAAGATTTAGTTACAAATAAAACAGAACGGAGCAACTGAAATATCTTATACTGCCCACTTGCAAGACACAGTAGACACAGTAGACACAGTAGACACAGTAGACACAACAGACACAGACACAGCAGACACAGTAGACACAGTAGACACAGTAGATACAGTAGACACAGTAGACACAGTAGACACAGTAGACACAACAGACACAGTAGACACAGTAGACAAGTAGACACAGCAGACACAGTAGACACAACAGACACAGTAGACACAGTAGACACAGTAGACACGGTAGACAGACACAGTAGACACAGTAGACACAGTAGACACAGTAGACACAGTAGACACAGCAGACACAGACACAGCAGACACAGTAGACACAGTAGACACAGTAGATACAGTAGACACAGCAGACACAGTAGACACAGTAGACACAGCAGACATAGTAGACACAGTAGACACAGTAGACACAGTAGACACAGTAGACACAGTAGACAGACACAGCAGACACAGTAGACACAGTAGACACAGTAGACACAGTAGACAGACACAGCAGACACAGTAGACACAGTAGACATAGTAGACACAGTAGACACAGTAGGCACAGCAGACACTGTAGACACAGTAGACACAGTAGACACAGTAGACACAGTAGACACAGTAGACAGACACAGCAGACACAGTAGACACAGTAGACACAGTAGACAGACACAGCAGACACAGTAGACACAGTAGACATAGTAGACACAGTAGACACAGTAGGCACAGCAGACACAGTAGACACAGTAGACACAGTAGACACTATAGACACAGTAGACACAGTAGACACAGTAGACAGACACAGTAGACACAGTAGACACAGTAGACAGACACAGTAGACACAGCAGACACAGTAGACACAGTAGACACAGTAGACACAGTAGACACAGTAGACACAGTAGACACAGTAGACACAGTAGACACAGTAGACACAGTAGACACAGTAGACACTATAGACACAATAGACACAGTAGACACAGTAGACAGACACAGTAGACACAGTAGACACAGTAGACACAGTAGACACAGTAGACACAGTAGATACAACAGACACAACAGACACTGCCAGACACAGCAGACACAGTAGACACAGTAGGCAGACACAGTAGACACAGTAGACACAGTAGACACAGTAGACGGGTTAACTGGGTCAGCTACTTCCGCACGTGAGAGTTACGTCACGCCAAGTCCGATAACTCGATATTTAAGTGTGGCGTGTGATGACCCTTTAACCTCCGTCATTTGTTACGATGATTTGCAGACATTCGTATCTCACAGCAAGTCGGTCCAGTGTTTTAAAAATCTGGTTTGGATGCGAATCTTTTGCGTGGGAAACGTACGCTATCATAGGTAAACAAATGCATATAACTGTTTAGCTTATGCCTGCACCTGTCTTAAAAACATATAGAAAAGGTACATAGTCAGTAAACTGTCGAACCGATGAGCAATAGACGATCTGCTATTGGCTAGAGGCAACTTCATTAGGCCAACAGACATGACGATACGGGCTAATTTAATAATAGACACCTTTTTACTTTCATCAAAAAAGTACAACCAATTAAATATTCACAAAAAGTATTACTTATCAATTATTCACAAAAAGTACACTAATCAAATATTCACAAAAAGTACCACTAATCAAATATTCACAAAAAGTACCGCAAATTAAATATTCACAAAAATTATCAGTAATCAAATATTCACAAAAACTACAACTAATTAAATATTCACAAAAAGTATCAGTAATCAAATATTCACAAAGAGTATCAGTAATCAAATATTCACAAAAAGTACCACTAATCAAATATTCACAAAAAGTACAACTAATCAAATATTCACAAAAAGTACCACTAATTAAATATTCTCAAAAATTATCAGTAATCAAATATTCACAAAATGTACAACTAATTAAATATTCACAAAAAGTACCACTAATCAAATATTCACAAAAAGTACAACTAATCAAATATTCACAAAAAGTACCACTAATTAAATATTCTCAAAAATTATCAGTAATCAAATATTCACAAAAAGTACCACTAATCAAATATTCACAAAAAGTACCACTAATCTAATATTCACAAAAAGTACCACTAATCAAATATTCAGGAAATCTGTTGGCATGATTCACAAGACTGCTCCCAAAGAACGTTCACGTGACATCACGTGACCTAGATATAAGTCAGATACCGGGGATGATTTGACATATTGAGGTCTACATATTTAATGCTGGCCTCAGAGGGGCTGTGTCTATTGAAGACATTCACAGTGGAAGAACTTCTCATTTCTGTCCGAAAGTCCTTTCCCTCCATAGCCATCAATAAAAAATTTAACTGTGTAATAATTTAACTGTGTAGTAATTTAACTGTGTAATAAATGTAACTATGTTACACATGCAACTATGTTATACATGTAACAATGTAATAAATGTATTTATGTAATAAATGCAAATATGCAATAACTTTAGTGTGTCGGAGACCTTTTTCAACCTATAGGTCTATCTATTTTATGTGATTATATATATATACATATATATATATATATATATATATATATATATATATATATATATATATATAATATATATATATATATAGAGAGAGAGAGAGAGAGAGAGAGAGAGAGAGAGAGAGAGAGAGAGAGAGAGAGAGAGATAGAGAGAGAGAGAGACAATTTGTTAAATATTTATGTTACATACTTGTGCCACACTCTAGACGAAAATTTCCGGTTAATGCGGATTAAGGATCATCATCCATAAACAGACTGGATTAAACCCCGGCTATCCAAACACCTCATTTAACGGAAATCGATACGACTCTATTAGTATCGCATCTACGAGTACCGCGTCCAGGTCTGTTTCTCTTATCAAAGAATCGATACGAGTGATGGTCGTTGACGATATTTTGTGTCCCCAAGATTGTGGGAAGTGAGTATAAAAACTCCACATTAATTGACGCATATATAATTGGGCGTTCATTAATACACACTCGTGGACGTTAATTAGAACCTTCATTATGACGGCAGTAAAAACTTAGCTAAAGTTATATTTTTATAAAATAATTGTAATATTCATATTTTATTACAAAACCATGGAAATATACATGGAAATCTACATACCGATGTAATAAATAAATAAAAATTGAACATTATTGTGTGCGTGATTGTTCGAGGCAGATTTACGCAAGGCCTAGTTTGCTAGGTTGCTAGAGCATATGAAGAAGGTTACACGCTAAGTTACAATAAATTAAAAGATCATTGTTGCTATGTTGGTTTAATACCTGTAGGTAAAATAAATTAGTAGATCATTGTTGCTATGTTGGTTTAATACCTGTTTCTTGAAAAAGAAATGGCTTCAGCAAATTTTGATCTGTTAGTAATCTTCACACAGTTGTTTTGTGTTTCTTCACATCTTAAAATATTTCATGTAAAACATTTATATGTATATCAGAGTATATCTAGTTCACATGAGTATAATGAGTTTATCTAATTAACGTCCAGTGGGTGATGGGGATTTTGTGCTCATAGTTGGGATACAAATAAATGTAAGATTAAACGCAAACATTATTATTAAGTGGCTCTTTAAAAACTGGTAAATTTTGTCTCTAAAGGTTGCCGACCCCTACCCTAACACAAGCTCAATGTTAATTGAAAACTAGACTACCCGTCACCCGTTGGATAACTGTGGGTTTCGGGGGTCATCCATCAAAAAACATCACGTCTGTCACTCAGAGGCGTAGCGACCCTTTTCTGCGCCCGGGGACAAATTTTTTATTTGAACCCCCCCCCCCCCCCCGCCAAGATTTTGATATGCACCCCCCTCAAACTTTCGATGTGCACCACCACCCCCCCCCCATCTCAAGATTTCGATTTGCACCCCCCCCCCCCCACTTCAAACTTTCGATTTGCACCCCCCTCAACCTGTCAATTTATTTTTCCAACCCATTTTGGCGCCCCCTAAGGTCGGCGCCCGGGGACATGTCCCCCCCCCCCCCCCGCCCCACCCTCCTCGCTACGCTACTGCAGTGTCACTTATCGTCACAAAAAAACAGACTCCACATTCAAACATATGTTTTTTTATCTTTTAAAAACACCGAAAACAACGATTTCGGACTATCCCTTCATATACTGACGTCACAGGTGACCTACTCAACTCTACTTCACCTGCCCAGTGTCCCGCCAAGTCTCAGACAACATGTTTTTATCGTTTAAAAAAACGATTCCAGCCGAGCATATCTCTGACCACACTATCCCTTCATATGCTTAGGACAAACAAACAGGTGAACTCTACTTCACCTGCCCTGTGCCCCGCGAGGTCCTGATAGTCAACCTTATCATTCACATGTAGGCCTTAGGAAAAATAATTGAAAACATTGTTGTAAAAAGAAAATATATCTTTTTACTATTACTACTGTCATTGTTCTAAACTTTTATATACAATGTGGTTAATCTAACCATGAATATATCAATAAATTAATTAACGGCTTTAAATTAGTTTGTAATTAACCGTGCGTTTAAGAAGGAACAATATTTACCACTCAAAATACCATTTCACAGCTCTACACATAATGAAGATTCTCCCCAATAACAAATCAGAAAAACAAACAAACAAAAAAATGAGTTATCAAACATCACTATTCAGTCAAAGTTAAGCCATTGTTCTAAAACTTTAAAACAAATGTGGTTAATCTACCTATGAATAAATCAATAAATTAATTAATGTCTTTAAAAAATGTGTGATTAACAGTCTGTCTGCAATCAAAAATTATTCTCTACCTACATACTATTTTACAGCCCCCCATATACAGCAGTTTCCTTACAGTAAGAAATCAGACAAACAAATAAATATTCAAACATGTAAACAAAGTTGAGTTTTAGTAGTATTAGATAGATGGTAAACTCAAATACGAAGTCGCTTAGGTGATAACATCATTAACCAAGAGAGAGATTATGAATTTATTTAAAAATATTTTTTAAAAATATATCTAAAGTGTTTACAAGAAGATATAAATGAAACTATTATTATATATGTAAAATAAAATCCGTTTAAAATAATTTAAGAAACATGTTTTAGTTTTAATTTTTCTATTGTCATTAGAAAGTTATCCAATTAAAACAGATGTATTATAATTTTGAAAAATTATATTTATTGGGGGGGTTTATTTACTGCTTGCCTCCCTTATTTTTTAATATAACTTTATTTAAAAATATTTTCCCGAGGGGTCATCTATAAATGACGTCAAGCTTTTTTTGACGATTTTTACCTCCCCCCCCCTCCCCTCCGTCACACGTCGTCACAAAAAGCCAGATCCCCCCCCCCTAAAATGACGTCACACATCAACCTACAACCCCCCTCAAAAATGCAGTTGAATTTTTTTAAAACATCGATATTTTTCTAAAATCTTGTCTAAACTATTACAATTAATTAAAACAGTTATCTAAAATGCGAAAAAACGTCTAAAATTCGTTTTCATACATTGCTTTTTTATAATGCAAAAATGTGACGTCGCAACATCTGAACCCCCCTCCCTACCCCCTCATCACACATCGTCACAAAATTACGGACCCCCCCCCCTCCCCCCTACGAGTGTGATGTCATTTTTGGATGACCCCCGAGTAAAATTATTAATTTTTCATTGTTTGTACATTTTATTTATATATGCATATATCTATACATCTATCAATATATATATATATATATATATATATATATATATATATATATATATATATATATATATATATATATATATATATATATATATATATATAATATATATATATATATATATATATATATATATATATATATATATATATATATATATATATCTATACATCTATCAATATATATATATATATATATATATATATATATATATATATATATATATATATATATATATATATATATATTATACAAATCAATATATATGCATATATACATTATATATATATATCAAAGTATAAATGCGTCGTTTGCGATTTATATGTATATATCTATATATATATATATATATATATATATATATATATATATATATATATATATATATATATATATATATATATATATATATATATATATATATATATATATATATATATATATACATATATATATATATATATATATATATATATATATATATATATATATATATATATATATATATATATATATATATATATATATATATATTACGGGGGGTGACACCATTAAGTGCCGCAACGGGTGACACCCGACCTCACTACGCAACTGCTTGTACATAGTTGTGAATAGTTTTGTATCAGTATTTGTGTGTACATTTTTGTTTTAAACTGCTGATGTATTAAAGATGTTATATTAAAAATCCACATACGCAGAATGTGAATTTAAACGTCACAATTCTGTTACACGTGAATTTGATTTGATCAGTTGTTCAACCATGCATCATACAATGAGACCCAACCAAATCGATCAACTAAATAAAAACAGAATAGAAATTACACTTTAATTTTTTCAGCGTCCATTAGGTTACACCAATTTTTGTCACACTTGCCGCTGGCCAGCCAATTAAGCCCCGCCTTTAGCTCCGAGCTGACCCCGGGTCTTACAGAGCCATGTCCAGCACGTGCTGACGGGGTGAGTGAGGTTTAGGCGGCACGCGCCGTCGTGATGAGATCGTGGAAAAATACAGCGTCTGACGAAGCCAAGTTTGCATTTTAATTGAACATTAAAGTAAAATACAATATGTATTTTATAAGCTGGTATAATGACATGTTTTGAAGTGGATTCAAGAGAAGAAAACGAAACAAAACTTAAATTTGTTTTAGATGTAAGAGTACAAGCGATGGTCGCTTGATAAACATTTAATAAACATTTAATAAACATTTGATAAACATTTGATAAACATTTGATAAACATTTGATAAACATTTGATAAACATTTGATAAACATTTGATAAACATTTGATAAACAGTTGATAAATATTTGATAAACATTTGATAAACATTTGATGAACATTTGATGAACATTTGATAAACATTTGATAAACATTTGATAAACATTTGATAAACATTTGATAAACATTTGATAAACATTTGATAAACATTCGATAAACATTCGATAAACATTTGATACATATGTATGATCAGCCGAACGACTCTCTCTGTTGAATCTAGACCAAATGTCAGTCAATATTTAGGTGCCCCTTAGCTGACCAGCAATCCTAATATATAAATCCCCACGTTCGCACATCTCTCTCTCTCTCTCTTTCTCTGTCCGCAAAAAATTTTCGCCGGACATCACGTCAGAATCGGCAGCGGTATATGGAGAACTTTTTACGGACTTTTGTTGAAAATAATATGTTAGATGTTTTAAATGTATAACCACAATTTTACTTAAAGAAGAAAAATAAAAATTAAAGGCGTATTCGAATGTAGAGAAACAGTATTATTTATGCAACCGGAAAAGCATTAATACATGTGAAAAAGAACGCATAAAACTGTGACGTCGCTATTGCTTATACATTAACTAATGACGTCATCTGCTGTGTTTTGAATAAAAAGAAATGAACTATTTCATTCAAATTTGATTTAGATCTACGTACACTATGAAATGTATACAATACAATTTTTCCGGACTAAACTCATAAAATTTATTTTATGTATTTGGATTCTAGATCTAGACTAGATTCTAAATCTAAATCTAAATCTACGCAATAACTAGACTAGATCTAGACGTAGACGCTAAGATCTAGATTTAGACTCTAACTTCTCTAAAATCAATTCCAAAAATAAATTTCTATATTAGGACTAAACTATTTCAAGACTTATTTATTTTATACAAAATCTTTGTTTGGAACTGGCTAATTTGAGATAAAAAAATTAATTTGAAAGAATAGGCATATTCGCGTAAGTTAAGATTTTAAAATACGTGTTTCATTCTCCGAATATTATAAGGTGCCTAAATAGCGGAGATGTTAGTGTACATTAAACCACGCAGGTGGTGCGGGTTCGAGACACACCAAGTCAACTTGGTTAATGTATTTTTTTTAATTATGCTCGGGCTAAACTTAAAAAAAAAATTCTTTTAGGAATCTAGATCTAGATCTAGATTGTCGGGTGTCCGATAGGGCACTTCCCGGCGCCGCAGGCGCTTCAAATTTGGCAGGATCTTGCCTTGGGGCGACAGAACACGGGGGCCGGTTGGCCGAAAAGTCTACGATGAGGGGGTCAAAACTGACCTCGACTGACCGGTACCTTATATGAGCTATAAATTAAAAAAAAATGTCCACGGAGGAACCTCTTCATAACTCTTGAGGTCGTAGACCGACCCTCGGGCGAATTAATTAAGCATTCAAATTCTCAATGTTTTCGAAAGCCTAAGCGAAGCTGGGCAGCATGCCTAGTAGAATATATAGCTGCCCCCAGCCATAAAATATCTAGCTGCCCCCAGCCATAAAATATCTAGCTGCCTCTAGCTGACAAGGTATAAATAACTAGGTCCATATGTTAAGGTGGGAGAGGGAGGGGATCATGCTTGATTTTTTTTTTATTCGTTCTGTCTTTACATTCGTCACGATTCACAAACAAAACTTTTACTCGTCGCCTTAACTCGCAATAATAATAATAATAATAATAATAATAATAATAATAATAATAATAATAATAATAATAATAATAATAATAATAATAATAATAATAATAATAATAATAATAATTAATAATAATAATAATAATAATAATAATAATAATAATAATAATAATAATAATAGTAAAAATAATAATAATTATAATAAAAATAATAAAAATAATAAAAATAATAAAAATAATAAAAATAATAATAATAATAATAATAATAATAATAATAATAATAATAATAATAATAATAATAATAATAATAATAATAATAATAATAATAATAATAATAATAATAATAGTAATAATAATAATAATAAATAAAACACGAACAGTTTGCTTTTGAAATCAGTTGCAGTATTTGTATTGAAGACGCAACGGGTATATTCTGAAATAAAAATGAGTTATAATTTGAATAAAATATCGCTTTGTGTAACCTAATGTAGACAAGATATAGGCTAATCTCAGGAGTTTCTTGTGTGAGGAATGTTTCTCAGCTAAAAGTGCACAGTACAACAACCAACAAATTTGTTTTTTATGCCACAAAGACGTCAACAGAGCTCGAGGTATTTTTAACCCATATTTGACAAAGGGAGAGAACCACATTACATTTGCATGTTCCGGCTGTGTGGTACTGACAACAGTGGTTTGTGTGGCCAGATTATTTTGGATAGTTCAGCTCCAATTAAGCTCCACGACTGCCCCAGACAGATGGAGTTAAGAAATGGCCGCCACAGGAAGTTCAAGCTCCTGATCCATTAATATAATTACTTGCACATTGTTTTGCCTGAAGGTCATACACAAATCCATTCGATATTTTTATATATTTATGACCAGTGTGTATTCCCTTGTGTGACACACAGAAAAGCCATGTCAAATTTACCTGTCATCGTTGACTAGGTGTCAGATTTTGTTGATGACAACTGCTACAAAACTGAAGTGCGAACAGGAATTCTCCGGTGAAAACACGAGTTGACCTCGTTTCTAGACAATACTATAGCGAGGTTAAATATAAAAAACACACCCTTTACACTTGCGAAATACCGAGTCGTTCCTATTCTCTTGTAAAAGGCACGAATTTTTATTATTATATGTATCAAAAAGTTTTGTCAGTTAAAAAAAAACGACTGCCGAAACCCGGGATCGAACCAGGGACCTTTAGATCTTCAGTCTAACGCTCTCCCAACTGAGCTATTTCGGCTGATAAGTGTACTGAAATTAATCAAAAGAACCCAGCGCAGGTCAAGACGTGACCTACTTCCGTGGACATGGTGGAGCCAATCAGAGCCAACCTTGTATGGGCGGGTAATGAATCCGACGTTAACACGTTGACCTCTGCTGTGTGGTGTATCTAGCTGTGATACATCACGTGATATGTTGACGTGTAAGAACCCTTAACACATCAGTGCAACCATGTCAGTAAATGCTTGTTAAACGTCAACAAGCGACATGATTGTCTTCGATATGGTGATAGTGTTTTACTGTCTACAGCTGACTTTCTGCCAGTTTTTCTCCGGGGAAGGAAGGGGGGCACTTAAAATTTTCGAGGGAGGGGCGGACTAAAATTTCCGAGGTGGGGGGGGGGGGCGGAAACTGGTAAAAAAAATATATTTTCTATTTAATGTCCATTTCGATCGTTGGGGGAGGGGGCGGTAGATGTTCTTCTAAGGCAGTGTTTCTTCCAGACTTTTTTCTCCGGGTGGGGGGGGGGGCACTGGAAATATTCGGAGGGGGGGTGCGGTAGACTTTCTTCGGAGGGGGGGGGGGGGTGGCGGACACTGTTAAAAGTATATATTTTCTATATATAAATATATAAATTCCATTTCGTTCCGGGGGGGGGGGGGGTAGATTTTCTTCGGGGGGGGGGGGGGGGGGGGCTTAGCCCCTTCCCCCCCTCGAACGGATGCCTGGAAGAAACTCTGTTCTTAGGGACTCCGCCCCCACCCACCCCCGAAGAGATGCCTGGAAGAATCTCTGCTTTCTGATGGCGTACTGCTACTTTTTTAATTACTTTCTGCTTACTTTCTGCTTACTTTCTGCTTACTTTCTGCTTACTTTCTGCTTAATTTCTGCTTACTTTCTGCTTAATTTCTGCTTAATTTCTGCTTACTTTCACACTTAGTTAATGAGTCGGTGAATGCCTTTTGTACACTCGACTTCAGTTTTTCTTTTAGATGTGGATGTGTCCAAAATATGTTTTATTACTTTTATCTAGATGGGCGGGCAGGGGTGGGGGGGGGGGGGTGACTTGCAGCGTCAGCTGGCGATAACACGGTGTAACGTAGACAACAGGCTGTGGTGACGTGTCGTGGATACTCACAAGCACTCACGCATGCATACACACTTACAAACATATAGGTATTCATAAATACATACGTTTAAAAACAAACACAACCTGTATACGCAAATGAACAGACACCCATAATTCAACACATTCATACACACATTAACAAAAAAATCTCAATTACAGAACACTTCATTTTTACAAAATCCACACACTTAAAAACACACAAAACACACATGTAACTATGAACGCACACACACATATTACACTACTAAAACACACGGCACCACACACATACATCGGTACATACCCACACACATAGAATATCAGTTTTTTTCTCAGCTTACGAGTTTAAACTTGCACATTTTATACTCAACCCCATCCCCTTCCTATCCGAATTAAAGTCGTTTGTTTTATTATCCTAATCCCCTCTTAAAACTTGTTCACCTTCTAAATCTAATCCACCCCGCTGAGCTGCAAATTGTAAACCATTTATCCACTGTGTATTTAGTACCCCTCAACCAACCTCCAACAGCTGTTACATGGATTCAAGACGTGCACAATTTCTTGGAAACATTTACTGATACTTGTAAAAACAATGAGTAAACTTCAACAGTGCTGTAATATAAAACTAGGGAAGCACTTGAAACTTAATCAAGCAAGTAAACATTGCGTTTGTTCCTAGCTGATATTGATATGTAAAACTTAATGGTTCATTGATTACCTTCCTGAAGTATCTGTGTATACACTTACATACAGTACTTACATAACACATGTATTTATTTATTTATTATTATTTATTTATGTGTAATGTATGTAGTTATTAAAATAAATTATATAATTATAATCTTTGTTTCGATAAAGCCACAACGAAAAGAAGAGTATTTTGTTTTTTAAAATCGTATTGGTCAACTATTTAAAAGATAAAACTTACTACGCAACTTAAAACTCCAAGTCATTTCAGGCGGTTCGGTTGTTCAACTCTACCTAATGAACTATTGATACTTCTGAATGGTACTCACACATAGCACATCACTAGCTGACCTGCTGACCTCTGGCTAGTGAGTGGTCCATTGAGTCACACTATGGCCATGTGTGGTGACGTCATTAGAAGTGCCTGATTGTATTGATGTAAATATAAGAAGCGTCGGGAGTGTATATTGGGAGTGTATGGTGAGAATGTATGATTGGGGTGGATGTTGGGAGTGTATGATTGGGGTGGATGTTGGGAGTGTATGTTGGGAGTGTATGTATGAAGTGTATGTTGGGAGTGGATGTTTGGAGTGTATGGTGAGAGTGTGTGTTGGGAGTGTATGTTGGGAGTGTATGTATGAAGTGTATGTTGGGAGTGTATGTTGGGAGTGGATGTTTGGAGTGTATGGTGAGAGTGTGTGTTGGGAGTGTATGTTGGGAGTGTATGGTGAGAGTGTATGTTGGGAGTGTATATTGGGAGTGTATGTATGGAGTGTATGTTGGGAGTGTATGGTGGGAGTGTATGTTGGGAGTGTATGGTGGGAGTGTATGTTGGGAGTGTATGTTGGGAGTGTATGTTGGGAGTGTATATTGGGAGTGTGTGTTGGGAGTGTATGTTGGGAGAGTGTGTTGGGAGTGTATGGTGAGAATGTATGGTGAGAGAGTATATTGGGAGTGTATGTATGGAGTGTATGTTGGGAGTGTATGTTGGGAGTGTATGTTGGGAGTGTATGTTGGGAGTGTATGGTGGGAGTGTATGTTGGGGTGTATGTTCGGAGTGTATTTTGGGACTGTATGTTGGAGTGTATTTAGGGGTATATATTCGGAGTGTATGTTGAGAGTGTATGGTTAGGCTGTATATTGGGAGTGTATGGTGAGAGTGTATTTTTGGAGTGTAAAGTGGGAGTTATTGTACACCATTTCCTCAAGCGTATCAATCAATCAATCAAGCGAAGACTGCTAAAAAATGTCCTGTTTGTTCACTAGGTCAAGGTCAATGGCTTTAAATATAAAACTCCCACTCAGTTGATTTTAGGTGAAATACTTTACTTAACCTAAAAACAAATTCGAGAAAGCAATGATCTGTAGAGAGTGTGTTTTTCTTTCATCCGTGCCACCCACTAACCTTTAACCCCTTTCGGATCTTTTCACTGACCTCCAGAGAGTTCAGGGACCTGGAGTTAAGTGCCCCTTGTCTGTCACAGACACAGTTACCCCAGAATTTAGGCCAATCAAAATTTGTGGCCACTGTTTAAAAATGGAGGTCGAACAATGCAACAGTTAACGGACACTAAAAGATGGTGAGAGTTTATTTGGCTCCTGAAAGTTTGGAACTATTGTACAGAACTCTACACTCCGCCAACGAACGAGTTCTAGACTCAGGTCGCAGAATCTTACCCAAAGAAAAAATGCTAAATTTGGGACTACTGGAGTTGGTTCCCTATGTTGTGCTTGCTGTTTGCTGCCCGCCAGTCTTACAGTGTAGAGGGAATGAAGGAGAAGAAACGTATTGGGATTTTGGTCATCGGTAGGACAATGGTTCATCACTATAGTTAAATCAGCTGTCATTGGGTAATTAGTTGTCATTTGGATAGTCAGTTGTCATTCGGATAGTCAGTTGTCATTTGGATAGTCTGTGTCAATTGGGTACTCGGTTCGGTTTTTAAAATATAGAGCATTGTCTTACTTATTTATGACAACGTTAAATTAATAAGGTCAAACCTGAAACCTTGACCCTTTGACCTTAATGTTATATAAAAATAGATGACTTTCTTACCTTTACAAGCAAAAGCCCATACCATCAAGTATTTTAACTTAACATTAACTTAACTTTCTGCATTTCCGTGATCAACTTTGATGCCTAAGTTAACAATTAACAAAGTCTAACTAGTGCTTTTAGACAGTTAATTAAGTAGCCTTATGGTAAACTAATACTAATAGCGTCACAGTGCCATCTAACCATCGCTAACCCAACACACGGGTATTAAGTTCACCAACACCCAAGCTTTTAAAACGTCCTCTGGAACAATAGTGTCGGGCTCCCGTGATTAGAACCTACCCACCCCCCTAACCCCCTACCCCTGGGGCACTCCCACGCCCCCCATTGGCTATATTGTGTTTCCTCTCGTCCGTTTAACTCAAGGTTGAACTTTTGTGTGGGAATGTGTGAGTAGTTCACATGAACTTGTGTGTTATAATGTGTGAGTAGTTCACCTGAGCTTGTGTGTGATAATGTGTGAGTAGTTCACCTGAACTTTTGTGTGGGAATGTGTAAGTAGTTCACCTGAGCTTGTGTGTGATAATGTGTGAGTAGTTCACCTGAGCTTGTGTGTGATAATGTGTGAGTAGTTCACCTGAGCTTGTGTGTGATAATGTGTGAGTAGTTCACCTGAGCTTGTGTGTGATAATGTGTAGTAGTTCACCTGAACTTTTGTGTGGGAATGTGTAAGTAGTTCACCTGAGCTTGTGTGTGATAATGTGTGAGTAGTTCACCTGAGCTTGTGTGTGATAATGTGTAGTAGTTCACCTGAACTTTTGTGTGGGAATGTGTAAGTAGTTCACCTGAGCTTGTGTGTGATAATGTGTAGTAGTTCACCTGAACTTTTGTGTGGGAATGTGTAAGTAGTTCACCTGAGCTTGTGTGTGATAATGTGTGAGTAGTTCACCTGAACTTTTGTGTGGGAATGTGTAAGTAGTTCACCTGAGCTTGTGTGTGATAATGTGTGAGTAGTTCACCTGAGCTTGTGTGTGATAATGTGTGAGTAGTTCACCTGAGCTTGTGTGTGATAATGTGTAGTAGTTCACCTGAACTTTTGTGTGGGAATGTGTAAGTAGTTCACCTGAGCTTGTGTGTGATAATGTGTGAGTAGTTCACCTGAGCTTGTGTGTGATAATGTGTAGTAGTTCACCTGAACTTTTGTGTGGGAATGTGTAAGTAGTTCACCTGAGCTTGTGTGTGATAATGTGTAGTAGTTCACCTGAACTTTTGTGTGGGAATGTGTAAGTAGTTCACCTGAGCTTGTGTGTGATAATGTGTGAGTAGTTCACCTGAACTTTTGTGTGGGAATGTGTGAGTAGTTCACCTGAACTTTTGTGTGGGAATGTGTGAGTAGTTCACCTGAACTTGTGTGTGGGAATGTGTGAGTAGTTCACCGCTGTTGTAGCTGTCGGCAAGCGTGAGATGAATTTCTCATTCACCGTTGTAGGCAAAAAGGGGTGGTGGGATTTGTTAGGTAGTGGCGTGGTCAGTTTGTCGTGTGGTTGGCGGGGGTCAGTGTGTGGTGTGGCTAATGTTGTCGGTGTTTCTTGTGGTGTGGCTAATGTGGTAAGTGTGTCGTGTTGTTGAGGTGGTCAGTATGTCGTGTGGTTGTCTTGAGCGATCTGTAATGTGGTTAATGTTGTCAACATGTTGTGTGGTTGATGTGGTTGCCCTGACCTGCAATGATGGAAAAGGCTAATCTTCCCAGTGCTCTTAATTCTAAACGTTGCATTAGAAATTGCTTCAAATAACGGCGCCTTAATTATCTAATTTAAAAAATTACCGTCTGATTAGGTCATTAGTGAAATATCGGTTTTAATTTTTATCTCCGAAAAATGTTTTGGTTCTAATTTGCGCTTAATTAATAACAAATATTGGGGACAAAGCTAACAGCTTAATTAGTTGTGCGAGCTTTGAATAATTTTTTTCTTAGGTTTTCGGCCGAAGGGTTGATTAATCTAGTTTCGTTTTTAAATTTCTAATCATCAAAGTAATTGTCCTCGAGAAATTAAACTTTATTTTTCTTCGCATTGTTTACATTCCATACAGATATACAACAATGAGACTGTTTGTTTTTTACAAATAAATATAAGATACCATTTACAATAGAAATACAAAAATGACACTGTTTGTTGTTTACAAATAAATATACGATACCATCTACAATGGGAAGAACGCCAAAAGCATTTCTAATTAGGATCTTGTGTGTACATTTCTCATTACATACAATTTTTGTATGTTGATATTTAACAAACAGGGAAGACATTATTACAGGTTGCTATTGAGTAATGTTCTTAAAGTAAAGTTCCCGTTAGTACCTGACGGTTTATGGGGTAAGTGAAGTAGAGTTCATCTGATTCTGTGATCTCGGCATGTAAGGTTATAATGTGGTCAGCACTATGCCCATCTGCCAGTTCTAAAAATTAACAGGTAAAGTGGTACACTTCTACATGGAGGGGGGGGGGGGGGGTTGCTAAAAAACAACAACTTCCTACTTCGAGTAATGTATGTCCACGATCTCTATAGCTCGTCTCACGATTTCAAACTTTTTTATTAGCAATTTCTTTTTTATATCTAAATTTAGGCATGATGAAATAATAAATATAGTTTTATTAAACGCATAAAAATATTTTCACGTTCTCAACATCTGCAAATTTTGTATCATTGATTTTAAAATTATTAATTTCTTTTTAAAAATGTCAAAAGTTAAGTTTTTTTAGGGCCGCCACGAAGGCGAAATTGTCGAAATCACGATTTGTATCCAGATCAACAACATTGATAGAAGGATTTTCGTCAACTGGTTTATGCCGATTTGACGCCCCTACAACTCCCTTACAACACCATTAATAGAAATGAATCGCTTATTTAAAAATTTGACATTCAAACCCCTTGAATCAATTATTTCAACATAAGTAAAAACTCTAGACTGGGTAAACTTTATAAACATGTTATACGAGTATAAATACTGTCACACCGATAGAGGGTAAAATATATCGATTCACATCTTATTTTATTTCTGTCTTCTTGAATGTAAAATACTCGCTATTTGGTAGAAGCAGAATTAAATTTCAGGTACATTTAAATGTGTACCTCAGCGGAACGTTCGAGAAAGACAGATTGAATGACGAAAATGTATTCAAAATGTGTTAATATACATGTATATTATATATTTATATTTCGAATATAAATATAAACTTATTAACCTGGATATTGCTCGCTATATTGACCTTGAACTCGCTTCCACTCAAGCCGATATAAAACAAAATAAATCGCATTATTCTGTAAATAATTGATGGATAGTATTACGTCCTTTGCCTGAAGAATTATTTTTACAGGAATCACGTTCACAAACGCTTCTCTCTGTTGTGAAGACGGATATTCTTATTAAAAGAATGCTGATGTTTCTTTTTTTTCCACCGTGGTGATTTCGCAATTCGCAGATTATCCCACGCTTATTAAAAATGTACCGAAAATATGACGACACTCGCCCGCACACTAAGCAACTGACCAGTGCAAAGGGAGATCAGTGACTCTACATCTTGCTTATCTTTCCCTGGCCGGCCGTACAAGGGCAACCGTGTGAAATCAGGGGAGCTAACGTTGTTCCGAGCGATTGCTTCCCTTGTCACACTGACGTTGTGTGAACCTGTTGTACGCGTGTCTTACATGAGATGGCGTTACGTAACCTTATCAATAAACCGCACAGCACGCTTATTTCATTAAGAATATTGATCATATTTTCGTAGAAAATGTGGATATTTCTAGAATTTGGAACATTGATATTATTTTGATTGGGAACATTGATAATATTTTGTATAAGAAAATCCTTAGCATTTTGAATAACAGAATATAGAAATTCGAATAAAGTTAATTGACGTTTTTTTTTTAAATTTTGAAAATATGTAGATTAGGATTATCTATAATAATTTATATAAGGATTATTGTAAATGTAAAAATTTTATAAAACGAAATGAATACATTTACCAGATGTAAAATTAAATAGTGTTTTATTTAAATTACATTTTACAAAGCAAGTGATTGTATGAATTTTATACTGAGTATTGATGGCAAAGCCTATCTACTGACATAACAGACGTACAGAGGGACAAAAAACAGACAGATCAGCTGACATTACCAACACAATGACATACAACTGACACACCCCTTACACATGCACTGACACGCCGCACACTACAACCCACGTCCCCAACACAAAATAAAACATGAAATAAATAATAAAACAGCTTTATCCAGAAATAGAACTCTTCAGTTCAAGAAATCAAATCTACAAATCGCCCTAATTTCTCCCCTACGCATCCAGCATATAAAAACACATCCGCGATTGAGATCAATATTAATCACGTTTCTATGCTGTTACCATTCTTATGAATCATTTCGTTTCTACCTCCATTAATCACAATCTATTCAATATCTTGCCAGATTTTTATTTCTCGGCCAAATCTCGTGCACGGCACGTGAACCGTGGCTGACGGACCGTGTACTCAAGGACACAGTGACTGGCATTGTATGTACTCACTTCATGTGAGCGTCAGAGGGGGAATGAGGGAGGATGAGAGTGGGGGTGGGGGTGAAGATTACTTCATGGTCAACGTGTATCTGGTAGTGAATCTATCACCCAGGCATGATAGATTAAATGATCTATTATTCCAGGTCTAATTATTGAAAAGTTCATTGTCTAGCATCTGACTGAGTTGTTTTTAAATTAAGATTAGCTCAACCCCCCACCCCCAGTTCACATACCCACCTCAACATATCCTACACCCACATCATCGTCCCTACCTCATGTGGTATGTGGCCAGACTTGTGCTGTTGGTTTAAAGGATGTTTAGCTTGCCATGTGAAGTTATAGAATAAATTCAGTTGGAATAAGAAAACTTGGTTAATAACTGATTTTAAAAGCTTTTAATAATTTTTATTGCACTGGACGAAAGCTGCAGAACGCATTTAATATAGGCTTATGTAAACTGGTTTGAAAGAAAAGTTTAAATGTGTGCAAAGCACTTTGTTTAAGTTAAAGCAGAAACGTTGTAAAAATAGAATTCTAGCCAAGCCGCGATTTGGTCGATTTAACTTTAGCGTTGGCAGGTCGCGACATGCACCGATACAGATGCAGCTAAGGTGGGGCTTAGTGTTGGGGGGTAAGGGGAGGGGGGGGGGGTAAATTATATGCCGTACAGCGAGAGAAATAACGTCACTAGAATTTCAGAACTCAACAGAACTAGCTTGTTTTAGAATTTTATTTTAAAAAGTAATGTATGCAAATGTATGTAAAATAAATACATACTATCTCCTCGGTTATTTTTACTTAGTGCAATTTGTATTCTAATATAAACATTTATTGGCCATGAAAATAATACTCGAACTTAGTGATACATATTTTATATACCCTGACTTAGACTAATGAAAAACCATATATCATGCTTATTTCTGATACTAATCTCTCATGCTTATCTCTCATGATAATCTCTCTTACTATACTCTCATGATTAAACTTAGGATTAGGTGTAACATAAAAAAAATGTAGTGCACTTAGTTCGGTGGTTAAATCAAGGAGTTAATCATGCATTAATTAATGGCTCAAATGCGATTAGTTATATTATTTACTTAGTTTGAATATCAAGTAACTATCTCTATAGCTTAAATGCGATTAGTTATATTATTTACTTAGTTTGAATATCAAGTAATTATCTCAATAGCGACTCATGAGCAAGATAATCTTTAAAAAAGATGGGCTGAAAAATGGTGATGTAGAAGAAAAAAAAACTAGATTCCGTTTTTAGAAAAGAAACATTACAAATGTAAATAGGAAGTGAATGATTTCTAGTGAGTTCCTCTAATGGTAGTCCACTTATATGTCTAGATCTATGTCGATTACAGTAAATGTATGTACAGGAAAAGGGAATATGACATGTAACAAAATTATGAAATATGATAACGGATGTTTAACATATAATTCACATCTAACTTACGCTCACGTGATGTTTGCTTACGTCACATGGCAGGGATTTCAACTTCCGGTTTGGTGAAATTAATGTGTAAGAAACAAGCAGGCAGCTTGAATGTCTTCGTCGTGCAGACATTGCCGACATACTTTAGGCAACACGACTATCCTCCTGCCACACGGCATTCCTGTAACCACACGACTACCCCCCTGTCACATTCCTGTAACCACACGACTACCCCCCTGCCACATTCCTGTAACCACACGACTACCCCCCTGCCACACGGCATTCCTATAACCACACGACTACCCCCCTGCCACATTCCTGTAACCACACGACTACCCCCCTGCCACATTCCTGTAACCACACGACTACCCCCCTGCCACATTCCTGTAGCCACACGACTACCCCCCCTGCCACACGGTATTCCTGTAACCACACGACTACCCCCCTGCCACATTCCTGTAACCACACGACTACCCCCCCTGCCACACGGTATTCCTGTAACCACACGACTACCCCCCTGCCACATTCCTGTAGCCACACGACTACCCCCCCTGCCACACGGTATTCCTGTAACCACACGACTACCCCCCTGCCACATTCCTGTAACCACACGACTACCCCCCTGCCACATTCCTGTAACCACACGACTACCCCCCTGCCACATTCCTGTAACCACACGACTACCCCCCCCCCCCTGCCACACGGCGTTCATGTAGCTACATCAGGAATTGGTGGCGTTTATCTGAGGGGTGTTTTGCTACAGGATTGGTCAGCTGTTGGACATACCGGAATACCTGACTGGTCAGTTGTTGATCTGGACATATCAGGCTGCCAGACTGGTCAGCTGTTGGCATCTACCTTGACGTACCAGAATACCTGACTGGTCAGTTATTGCCCTGGACATACCAGGCTGCCAGACTGGTCAGCTGGAATCTCAGGCACATAGACGCATGTAGCACGGGCACACGTTCATCACAGAAACAAATTCAACTAGTCTAAGAATGCACGTGTATCCTATCTTCTTTGTTTGGAGAAAATGTATCTTAAACCAGGCCTTACCGTCACAGCATTTCCTGACTTATTTCTGACAGTTTCATCTTTACTGATTAGATCTAACCCTGTCTTTACTGCTGGATCCTGACCCCATATTTACTGTTCGATCTTGACTCCATCTTTACTGGTATATCTTGACCCCATCCTGTTACATCTTGACCCCATCCTTACTGCTCTAGAAGTACTATTTAGGTACCCCTGTACTTGACCTCCACTCGCCTCACTAATCTAGACCTACTTCAACTGGCCCCCATTTCACTAATTTAGCCCCGCTGTACATGACCCCCTACCATCGACCTGATTTAGAACCCTTTTCCCAGACACCTCAGTATGACCCTACAATTATACACCACCTACAGCCGAGTGCCCCCTCATCAGTAGTACAAACACAATCATTCACTCAATGGAAGAGTTTCGACGGGGTAATGTGCGAACTGCGAGTGGAAGTTAGTGTGGGACCATCCAACAATTGTTATGCGAAAGTTTTATACGAAGTGGGCGAGCCCTTTTTTAAATCATGAATCTTATATTGAATAAAACGGGTCTAAATCATGAATATTCAGAACTATGAGTCTATATCAAGAATCATCATTCATGTCAAACGCCCACGATTTTTAGTAACAAGTTTTTTTACTGCATTAGATAAATGTTTCTCATTTGCCAAAGCCATGTAACATAGTAAGATAGTAAGTATATATATATATATATATATATATATATATATATATATATATATATATACATATATATATATATATATATATATATATATATATATATATATATATATATATATATATATATATATATATATATATATAAACTTAGCTAATTGTATTTTTTTCGGCAATTGCCAAAAGATCAGATTTTTTTTTCCAAACTCCGAATAATTTTCAAGAGTTAGAGTAACAACGATGTAATATTCGCTAGCAAACTATCCATAAGACGATAGGACCTAGATTATTGTGAATGTAATCAATATCTTCGTTGGTTGCCAGAATTAAACGGGGGGTGATCTCATGTTTGGTACTAGTATCGAATCAATTTCTCTTTGTTACTGGCGTCTAAATATAGCTTGTAATTTACTGGGTCTGAGATTAAGAATGTAGATTGGAAGATCGCGATCTAGTTGTACTGTTTTGTGGAATCGTTTGCTAAGAAATATGAGAAATTGTATTTCTGGAAATAGTTGGGTAGTTTGGAGAGTATGTAGGAGGGCGATGTTGGGGAAGGGGTGGGGTGTATTTTTGGTACCAGTGTCCGGAACTTGTAGCAATGGTTTTAAATGCTAAATGTTATGATGCAAATGGAAAGGTTTCTTGTGACTAGGTGGATAGGTAGCTCTATTATTTACTATAGCCCATTGTCTAGATAGCTGTCTATAGATAGCTAAGGTTTAGTCGCTCACTGACTCCACTCCAACGTTAAGTATCTGACTGACTCCACTCCAAGGTCTAGTCACTGTCTGACTCCACGCCGAGGTTTAGTCACTGACTCCACTCCAACGTTTATTCGCTCACTGACTCCACCTAACCAGATTGTTTAGTAGCTGCCTGACTCCATTTAGCACGGCTGCCCGATCTCTCCCTGACTCCATGCTATGTTTTAGTGGCTGACTCCATTTAGAGCGAAACCACTAGTTGTCTGACGCCCTCCAGCGACATGCTAGTATCTAATATCTGTTCACCATTTAAAGTTTTGGCCTAACTAGTTCTGCTTTATAAAAACAACGCTGCATCTTAAATTAAAGTGGCATGTCTTAATGCCGCGAATTGGCCTTTGCAGTAAAGAGGTATAATAGTAATTATGTAAACGGTGTATTTGCGTATAACTTTGTAATTTTATTTTATTCCCACATATATGTTAACCATCCGC
This sequence comes from Physella acuta, assembly GCF_028476545.2. Classification (NCBI taxonomy): domain Eukaryota; kingdom Metazoa; phylum Mollusca; class Gastropoda; family Physidae; genus Physella; species Physella acuta. The sequence goes on along the minus strand of NW_026732723.1, from coordinate 201,618 downwards.
ATTACATAATACCACTGTCCCATACCCTCCACTCCGCCTCCCTCCCACCCCCACCAATAAAAAAAAAGTTTTACATTTATTGTGCTTCTAAATAAATCGTCCACTGAGCTATTTTGGCAAGGCTGTATTCCCTTTCAGCTTTCATGTCGGTATTTTATAAGCTAGATCACACATTTTATTATTCGGTGTAGAATAACACACGTAATTATCTCCCTTAATTTACCGTATTCCCCAGATGTAATTTACCTCCCCTGGTTCTGTAAGTACATCCGGCGGTGCTGGAGTGTGAGTTGTAATTAAGCAGCGACACGTAGCTACACCTACTTCCACAGGTACCCACAGGTGAGTCGGTACAGGTAACTGATTAACCTAATGGAAAGGTATGTGACTTTCTGAGAACCCCAGACCTGTATGTTGTTGATACATGCCTGACGTTATGATACAGCCATACAGCGCACATACAGATCTAGCGTCATGACATATAGTAGACATACAGATCTGACGTCACACTACCGTCATACAGCGCACATACAGTACACATATAGGACTGAAGTTTTAACATATAACACACATACAGTGCTACACAACACATATACAGATCTGATCTTCTGATGTACCAATTCGTCATTACATTGAGTTACATCAAATATATAGTACACATACAGGTCTCCCATCCTGACATACATCACATATACAGGTTTGACCTTGTGACCTTCTGCATTCATGACCTTGTAGCACACTTCTGCTACACACTGCATATGTAATTACAGTTGCATATCTTCGTTAACCAACGTAGACTATAGAGACAATGCATATAGTAAAATATCAAACGGCCATGATAAAGTTGTATAAAACGATAATCTCATGCTATAACCTGGTAGGTGCACGTATAAAACATGATCTGTGATTCAGCTAATTCAAACTGGGGTATGACTCCACCAAAGCGTGATTACCTTTATAACAGTGTTGTTTGTATCACTTTATGTAATCTCATAATTCAACTTTTCTTCTTTTGAAGTCAGTATTGGGGCAGGCGTGTCTGGGCCTATTAAGCAGCCCGGTGCACTATTACGTGTCAACATGTTATGCCCCGTATGACACTTGACTCCTACTTCAGCCGGCTTTTCTTTTTAGATTTGCTTCCCTAGCCTTTGTCCATCCAGGAACAATATGCAAGACAGGTGTTTGTTCAAGTTTTCTCACCTTGATGGGTCGCTGTCCTCAGGTAACGAACCTCATCTACCCGAGGTACGACTTTGGGACGTTTGGAGTTAGCACTCATACGCCCTCTCGTCAGACCACGCGGCACCTAGCAATGGCATGCAACCACATAACTTTTTCCAAACAAAAGCTAAAATTTAAAGACTACATTTATTGAAACTTATGGAAACAATAGCACAGAAATTAAACAATTATCTTTAGATATAACGATCCATTTGGAAGATGAAGTAGAGCTAATATATTTCTTGACCTCGGAATATGAAGGCAAGCTGTGGTCATCACTTTACCCAGCCACATTTACCTCCCATAAACTGAGTTAGATACCTATCAGAGCTGGGTGGACTCAGGGACGTTCTAATGACTCGGACCCGGACTCGAACTCTAGACTTTCGGATTAGCACTAGTCAGCAGCCACAATATTTAATAAACTTCGTCAAATAAAACTAAACCCTTAAACAAGCTTTAATATAAACTTAAATTAGAATGCAACGAAAGCTGGAAAAAAATGTAAGCTAATATTTTAGTTAAACCAAAGTTAGAACTATTTTTGTTATACATTTCTGCATTTCATTATTCTAGATTTAATACCCAAGTTTATTGTGTAGCCTACAAAGTTGTTTATGCAGAGTTCAAAGGTCATCCAGTGTAACAAATTCAAGTGAAGAAATTGAAATCTTATTCCTAACAATAAACAAGGTAAGGGAAATTTATATTTTCATTATGTTCATCTCTGACGCTGAAATTATTCCTAAAATGTTAAGTTTGAAGATAAAATAAAGTTATCTGCCTTGAGTGAGGTAAACACAACGAAATTGCTTCTTTTGACGGCTAACCGGATGTACAACTTTGTTGACGTTTCGTGTCATGCAACCCTTTGGGGTCCCTCAAGTTTTCCTCGGAAAAATTTGTTAAGTCAAGGACATAAAAAAATTAAAGATTTTGCTTCGTTTTCATGTTTGTCTAATCCTAGTTTTTGCTCAAGGAGATGATTAATGAGAAGGGATTGTCAAGAGTTGAAAGGTCTAGGATGCTTAGCTCTTTGTGGGAGCTTAACACAGTTGAAAGGTCTAAGATTTGAAGGTCGGCTGGCGCTAAGCTCTTTGTGGGAGTTTAAAACAGAATGTAGCGAGTGTATTCAACGATGCAAGGGAGGTTATCTAAAGTTCTTGACATAATAGTGGAGGGTTTTCTCAAACTATTATAAGGGTGGGGGGGGGGGGCTTTCTTTAAAATATTGATAGAAGAGTAGGTCATTTTTTCAATTCTGTCGTTGAGTGTGGGTCAGGTTTCAATGTGAAGGTCAGAATTTCTGTTCAAAGCTTGCTTTAGACATCCGATATGTTGTGGAGACGACGATACATCATATAGGCGATGTTTTATTTGGTTGGACTATAAATAGACGGACGAACAAAACTCGTAAAATGCCGAGCTTGGTTTGCTGATTTTAAATGTACATGCGAGCGTTAAAGTCTTTTATAGTGCCGCACGTAAACGAACACATTTTTTAGTGTACCGTATTAAGTTAAATATACATGCGGGAGTTAAAGTCGTATATAGTGCCGTACGTAAACTGGGAAATGTCCTGAATGGTGCCACACTTAAACGAACAAATTTTTGAGTGTACCGTATTAAGCTAGCACCGGTATAAAGTAGGTCCTTTATTGTAAACATTTGAAGTATCGTTCTTTGACTATGAAACAAGAATTCTCTAAACACTAAAACTACACAAACATGTGGAGCTTCACTCACACTTAAGTTTTCAGATGAGTATAGCCCCACGGTAGCAGGTGGGTATAGCCCCACGGTAACAAGTGGGTATAGCCCCACGGTAACAAGTGGGTATAGCCCCAAGTGTCAGGTGAGTATAGCCCCACGGTAACAGGTGAGTATAGCCCCACGGTAACAGGTGAGTATAGCCCCACGGTAACAGGTGAGTATAGCCCCACCGTAACAGGTGGGTATAGCCCCACGGTATCAGGTGAGTATAGCCCCACGGTAACAGGTGAGTATAGCCCCACGGTAACAGGTGAGTATAGCCCCACCGTAACAGGTGGGTATAGCCCCACGGTATCAGGTGAGTATAGCCCCACGGTAACAGGTGAGTATAGCCCCAAGTGTCAGGTGAGTTTAGCCTGACAGTTTTGACAGTATTTGACTGGAATCTGAACGGTCGTAAAAAGCCCACAAAATCTTCCTGTTTTTAATTAGCTTGCGTCTATTAAAAGAAAGTGGTACTTAATTAACTGATGTCCATTAAAGCCAGTAGATTTACACGATATTTTAACCAGATTACCGACCGTCCACTTTACAGGTTGCCCATAAACGACGTCACATTCTCATGAGCATAGGTTTGTTTTTTCTAGATTTTGTCACGGTGTGTGACAAGAAGGTTGAGGGGGGGGGGGGGTATTGTTGAGAAAGTGTGACGGTACTTGTGTTATGATTGCTAAAAACTGTATTTTCTCCATTATTTCTCGTTTTAAAAAAGCTGCTTTTGCATTTGCAATATTGGTATATTCAAGGACGACTGAGCTTCGTAAAATGTTACCAAAAAAATTTCCAATTTTAAATGGAGGTTGTAAGCTGAGGCATGGCATCATTTTAGTGACGGGGGAGGGGGGGGGGGGTCTTGCTGTGTGTGACTATGTATTACGATGGATGGAAAGAATTTTTTTTTAAGTCGTCAAAAAAGCGATGGTCGATGACTTGGATGCGGAAGTTTAACTGTAATTGATGCCAACCAAAATAAATCAACACAAGAGAGATACATTTACATAACGAAAATTGAGACGCTTTCAAATTTCCTCAAATACCACTACCAAACACCAAAAATAGAGATACACTTTTATATAACAGATCCAGACAAAAGCACTCCGACACTGTACTCTTTTATCCCAGAACGGCTCGAAAAACTGCCTGGAAACAAAAACCCTTTTGGCGCCACTCAGTGCTATTATTTCTCCAGACACAAATCTAATTGTATCACTATTTGAACTCAGTAAACACCCCACCACACACACGAGCCCTCACACCCACTCAAACCCTGACCCCCGCACAAATCCTCACCCCATACCCGAACCCGAACCCCACCCACGAACCCTCACACCCACTCAAACCCTGACCCCCACACAAATCCTCACCCCCACACAAACCCTCGCTCCGCTCGCCTTCCTCTCTTTTCCTCACCGGATGTTGACAAATTGAGACGTCCTAAAGTTTAACTCTGATTTCAGCGACCTTCGAACTGTTACGAAACTTTTGATAAGGCACGTATATGTGTCATTGGTGGCTAAGTCCTAGAGTACACAGACATTCAGCACTACAACAGTAAAACTATGGTGTGGGTCAGGATAATCAGGGTTTGGCAAACTGGGGGGTAAGAGAGTTGTATATTTGGGGGTAAGACATTGAATGTTATACAGTTGGGGGTAAGGCTTATCAATATCATGGAAAGTGATACAAGATGATTCTTATTCATCCAGGATTTTAAAAAAAAACTTGCTATCACACTTCACCTTTACTAGAGAGAGTAACAATTGCTATATTTTGACAAGTCGATGCCGGAGTTTATCTTGTCCGTAGTCTGCTTCACATTCTGCCTCAGGTGTTCGAGGCCCACCCATATCCCCAGCCCACTAGAGATAATTACTCATTTCACAGGTCAACCTGGATCGGACAACATATGCGGGTCAATTGTATATTATGTTTGACATGTAACAGTGTGTTATTGTCTATCCATACAACGCTGTACATGACACAAATAGCTACCATCGCTAATGACAAAAATAGAATGAGTACAAGTAGAAGAATGTTGCTTTCATGTATGGCACACCGTCGTATCATATTTGTTTAATTTATTCAGCCGAACTCTATGACGTCATGGTTGTACTTGTTTGGGAATTTTATTTTATTTAATTCTAAGAATAAAAATATTTTCTTTTGTTGTCAACAAAACTGTTCTATCTAAAAAGTGTTAAAAGCTTAATGCATTGATTGATTGTCTGGGATACTTTTTATAATCCGTAAAACAAAAAAAAATAACCTGGCATTTTGTAGAAGCTTTTATTGGCAGACCGGAAGTAATAGGGGAGGTGTGTGATAGGGTGGGGGGTAAGGGGTGGGGGTAATCAGCGCTCACTGTATTATCGATAACCTGAGTTTGTTGAAAACGGTAAGGATAATTGTATAAGATAGATGTTGGATACGATAGGGATAACTGTATAGGATAGATGGTTGGTTGGATACAGTTATAATCGTTGCAAATAGCTCGCACTGTCAACCGTTTTAATATTATAAAAAAGAACCTTATCACTTCAGTAAATCATTCTTACTTAATTAGAACCCCCCCCCCCCTCTTTCTATCTATCTGGTCCTCTAAATAACAGTCCTCTTAACTATCATTTGCTCTTCTTTTATACCCACATTCGATAAGGGAGAGTAATCAAAAACACAGGGGTAACTCATGAACTCTAACGTACATAGAGATTGTGAATTACATCGAAACGCTCTCTACCTTAGCCTAACAATGTCACGCAAGGCAAGCGTTCTAATACTCAGAATAAGGAGGACTCAAAAGTACACAGTTACTAATGTCTGACCACACAATCCCTTCAAAGATCCGTGGACCTCAATGCCAAAAGGGTATTTTATTTGCCTTTGAAAAGTACAATAAAATATTTGCTCTAATGTCCATCTGAAATGGCGAATGAGATCACGTGATCAGATCAGTTATCTAACGGTGCACAACACTGGACTAATTACTATGTTGCTAATTTTATAATTGCTATGTTATTGGCGAAATAGGACGCAGTTCTAATTATATCAATTTAATGTTATCAGAACTAAAAAAAATGAATGCGCTCTAACTTTTATTTTCGAGACCATCTCTGTCAAGGACGATAAGTGGCTCTCGAGAAGGGAAGCACCGCTGGGAGCGATTATTTGTCACGATACCAGACCTGTCGAATTTAAAGCGTAGGATACTAAACCTGGCAATGCCAAATCCGATGATTCTCAGGCTGACGATATCCGTCCTAACGATACCGAACCTGGCGATACCAGACCCTACGACACCCAGGCTGACGATACGAAATATGTCGATACCAAGCATGACGATATCAACAATGACGATACCAAACTTGACGATACTAACGATACCTAACCTTATGAAACAGCATCGAGATCCAAAACTAGTGGTGGTGACTATAACAGATGAAATGATTAACTAAGCTCTCTACAAACTGGCATATTATCTGCACTCACGTTTATGATAGTTTATCTGGCAAGTTGGCTCACACCTGGTAATCTCTGACGTCACACTTGATATCTGAACAATCTGACGACATAAATATTTGTATGCAATTTAGAAGTGATAAAAAAATCTGGCACCATTAGCATAAACATGCCACCGTGAAAACTGAGACATTCCATGCGACAAAACGTGAGAATATAATGCAATCACCAGCTACACAAAACCACATTTCATCACGAGGTACACAAAACCACATTTCATCACCAGGTACACAAAACCACATTTCATCACCAGGTACACAAAACCACATTTCATCACCAGGTACACAAAACCACATTTCATCACCAGGTACACAAAACCACATTTCATCACCAGGTAAATAAAACCACATTTCATCACCAGGTACACAAACCCACATTTCATGACCAGCTGCACACAACCACATTTCGTCACCAGGTACACAAAACCACATTTCATCACGAGGTACACAAAACCACATTTCATCACCAGATACACAAAACCACATTTCGAAGCGGTGGTTTTGTTTTACTGTCGCATCCCTCCCGACCAGGCTAAGGGCACTAGAGGACATCACGTGACTTAAAAGATGAGATCTTTGTACCACAGTACAAGACAGCCTCTACCACAAGAAAATTGTCTTCTCGTGTCCGATTACATCTTGCCCCATGTACGACCTGTTTTCTCGTCTTGTCGACTCAATGGTGTCAGGCGGTTTATTTTTGTCATTCTTTGTTTTTTAACATTTTTGTCCCTCTTTGTTTTGTCTCAATTTTGTGTGTGTCAATCTTTGTTTTGTTCGAAAGTCTTGGTTCTGAATTAACTATACGTGTAAGTAAAATAAATATAAATATGACCTTTGCTGCCTTCTTCTTACCTCTCTGGAACGCAAGCTGTCTAAGGTCTGTCTCTACATCATCTACCCATCTTAGGTAGGGCTGTCTCTACATCATCTACCTATCTAAGCCTTAGGGCTGTCTCTACATCATCTACCCATCTTAGGTAGGTCTGTCTCTACATCATCTACCCATCTTAGGTAGGGCTGTCTCCAGATCATCTACCCATCTTAGCTTAGGGGTGTCTCTTCATCATCTACCCATCTTATCCTAGGTCTTTCTTATGGCTGTTTCTCTCTGGGAATTTGGTTATACCTGTGGCCCAATGTGTATAAATAATTATTATGGTGTAAGTTTTAAAATATAATTTTTTTAAATTAAGTATTTTTAGGTACATTTATTGTTAGAAACCATGTAAAGGGAGACCACCTTTAACTTAACATTTAGAAGTGGAAATTATGGAGAGATATTCAACCAATAAAAACATAAACAATACTGCTCACTGTTATTAAAATCTTTAAATACAAAAATTAATACCGCAGTACGACTGGATGTGCATTTTTAACAAGATATTGAGATTACATTTATCGTTTATCTGATATAAATAAAGAAAACTTTAGTTTATTAAATAATTAATTTTTATAAATATTTATCATCTTTTATTAAATTCAATGATTCTTGAAGTTGTAAGTTTAGTCTTAAAATATTTTAAATCTAGATCTTTACATCCCCCAGACCCCACCCCAAAATATGTCATTCTATACATTGTAGGCTGAACTATATTTTTAGTTTTATATCGTATCTAGTGACCTCCGCATACCATCCTGACTTCAAGCCACTTAATTTATTATAAACTATTGTTTATATACGTCTGTCTTTAAAATTTCCAGAATGAATAGATACTAGGAGACCCGTGTTATTTATTTCGAGTTCGAATCCGTGTCAATTCAGTAGACCGTCCCTGAGTCCACCCAACTCTGATGGGTAACTAACTCCTGTTAGGGAAAGTAAAGGCGGCTGGGCATAGTGCTAACCACACTATCTCTTTATATGCCGAGGTCACAGGAACAAGTGAGCTCTACTTCACTTGCCCCATAGACCGTCAGGTTTGAAAGGGAAACTTTACTATCTGTCGGTTAAAAATACAAAAAGATCCCCCCATGCACCAAGCAAACAAATACTCCCCTCATCCCCCCCCCACCCCATTGAATACCGCCCGTATACTGCCTAAAATCACTTGTCTCAGATTTCTATTTGTAACTCTTAACTTGAACAAACCAAAGCAACAAATACTTTTTAGCGCAATTTCCATACTAGACAATTGCGATTATTAACTCGTTATTTCTGGATGGATGTGCGTAGCTTTAAGTCGTATCTCCTCCTCAACGAAGCAATATCGAGGACTAGTTCCAAAAGCAAATATGTTAAACAAGTTCCGAGGATGATTGTGGGCCAAAAAATTCCCGGAATTCCTTCCTGGATTTCCCGGAAAAGCCAAAAAACCTCCGAAAAAAAATTCAGTTTTTGGCCCATATCTCGGCAACCAGACCACTTAGCGACTTGAAACATTTACCAATCGATTCCCGCCATAATTTAGAACAATATTGCCGAAGAAAGTTTTCAAAAATATCCTTTCGTTCGGTCACAAAAATTTAATTAAGGAAATTGCGCTTAAATTGTCACTAGACTTTTAATTAACTTGTTTTAAGAACTGTCCGATTTTTTCTATTAAATTTTAAAACAAACTTTGCCGAAAACAGTGACTAAAATAATCATTATATTACACATTTATATTGTGTCATTTGCTTAACTTAGCTCAATTCAAAATTCTAACGAAATAATGATATCGTATGTATCCTAATGTATCCTAATTGAATACTATCTTAAATAAAACACCTTTAAGGCAATGATTTATTTCTTTACGCGTTCAAAGTAGGGCAATAGCATTATTATAATGAATCACAATGGCGATTTTTCAAAAACGAGAAAATTTTGATAAATTCCATAGACGTTTTTTCTAAATATTCCAACGATAAATTAGAAAACAACAATGGCGACAGTATGCAAATAGAAACCTTTAATACACGTCAGATAACGAAAACTTGGTTCAAGATTAAACTGACAAACAAAATTTTAATTAGTTTTGTCAACACAAGAACACGCTTGCAACAAAACTGTCGTGCAACTATTCCTTCATGTATGGGAATCATTTTAACGGAACTCAAAGTCTGATGAATATTTGCCAATAATGCGTTCAATCATCGATAGGAGGGATGATATTTTAACCAAAGATTTAGGGTCATTGATCAGCGTGATCCCCGTTTTGTTTGATTTCGGATTAAAAACAATAGATTTCGACAAGATCTTCATAGCATCGGTTGAATTAAAGGTTGTAAAGAAATGAAAATACATGAGTTGAGTTAAACAATGAAAGCACATAACTTGTTTACATATCGCTATGCAGGCTGGGATGTGATTTGTTAAGGAAATCTCGATTGGCTCAAGCTTCTTTAATCTCTTTTGTTGCTAGCTCAATAGGCGAAGCTCTGAGCTAAAGCTCTATCATACGATGCATTGTTGTCTCCGTGATGTTGTGTACATTTTCTTGTTCAGCATTTACGTAAACATATCTTTCTATTGTATGTAACAGTTTTCCCGTTCAATGCTGAATATTGTTATATTTTTGTGAAGTTTTATGTATATGTATTGTATTAAAGATGTAGGTTGATTATAGGTTCGTGTTGGTTTTATGTGATGACAAAGTGTAATAGGGGAGTATAACGTACTTGTGCAGCAAGTTGGCTAGTTGGTATTAGAACATTGGGTTGCTGTATAATGTGCTAGTACTGTACAGCGACTTTCTGAATATTTACTTCTGTTACAATTTACGTCAGATCATGAGATCGTGATTGTAGTAAACAAACTTCGGTCTCGCCTAAACTCGAATCCGGAACAATAACTGGTTACACTACCACGACTAAAAAGTGTATTTAAAGTACATACATTATATATATATATATATATATATATATATATATATGTATTCATATATATATATATATGTATTCATATATATATATATATATATATATATATATATATATATATATATATATATATATATATATATATATATATATATATATATATATATATATATATATATATATATATATATATATATAATTACCACTTGGAAACTGACCCGAATGTGTAATCTGAAATTATGCCGCAGAAAATCGTTACATTTTTGCCAATTTTTCAACGTATCACGCGAAATTTGTGAGTTCCATTGTCGGCAATTAAAACTCAGCGAGCCCAGGGTGTAATGCAAACAATAGATAATGTTATGTTGTACCACAAAGACGGAAGACTCGCGCTTAATTTCATACTCGGAAAACTCGCGCATAATTCCAAGGCTTCACTGATGGATGTTGGTGCAATAATCATCTACGTGAGCGCTTCTTGCGGCTCTGTCACTCGCTCAAGACAAGGTAAACACACAAAAGTTTTGACAGATGCTAATAAGAAATTTTGAAAAAAAAATATAAATGGATTTTTACGTTTGCAAATGACAAGTTTTGTAATCAAAATTTATAAAAATGTTTCGAAATGCAAAAGTGTAATTTGTTGGCATATTTATTTTTTTATAAATTTTAGATTTAACATACAATAAAAACAAATCCTGGTATTACATCGAACATGAGTTTTTTTTATATTTTGTGAGATTGATGTTCATTGAACAAGATTTCCATGTTTATTTTCTGGTTGAAAGATAAAAACCTATTCAAAAAATGATGGATTGGGGAAATATTTTGAGAATATTTTGAGCACTGTGCGTTTGTCAGTTTGTTATCAGGGTTGTTATCAGTTTTTTAACATGTTGTTTAACATGTTTGTTATCAGGTTCGTTAACAGGTTGGTTAACAGTTTTGTTACCAGGTTTGTGGTGTATAATTGAATCAGGTACAGGCGCGAGGTGTGTAGACCTACGTCAATCTATTTTTGTGTTTGTGTATATAACTTGTGTGTTTACGTCTTGTGTTTTCATGTCTAGTGTGTACATTTCTTTTGTGTACACGCACCTTGTGTACACGTTTTTGTGTGTACATGACTAGTGTGTATATTGCTTGGTGTACTAGACTAGGCTAACAATGGCGAAACATTGAGTGAGTTCTGCTCACAGATAGTTCTTCTCTTTTCTAAAAAAAACCACAAAAAAAACGGAATGTTCAGTATGTTTGAAAATATTGAAGTGATTAACCGTTTATAAACTTGAAATTGCTATGGCCTTATAAAATTACGTGGTGTTATATCCTAATGCCTCAGTGCTAAGTATCATCCTTTGGGGACTGTAACAATATCATCATTATGTTCATTCGATACAAATTATGCAACACTATATTTATTTAAAACAACAATAGAGGTTGCCTCTGGGGAGAAAATAATGATAAACATGGAAATAGAGTTGTCGTGAAATGTTTTTAACCATTTCTCTAAGCAATACTTTTTTTTAAAAAATGTTTCTTAATTTTTCCCAGAAGTGTCATTGAGAGCGTCAGTTTACATAGCTTACCTGTTCGCTTTATTTTAAGATTTCATCATCGGTGTATTCAGTCCAATACCGATTTACATTAATTATATTTTTGGCCCGCTTTGATTCCAAATAGTTTATTTATAGATAATACAATTTCTCTTCACTCAAGTTCTAGATACTTAAGTAGGAGGGATTTAAGAGCATAGATCTTTTGTTGGAAATGATAATTTTAAATTAATTTTCAACGCCACTATATGCACATTTTTTTTGTGTTTATTTGGTTTACCAACAAAAATTAAGAATTGAATTTTTTATTTTATTTTGACAAACGTTTTAATAACAAGCTTTTATACAATCATACAGTAAAAGGAAGATAACAAATGATTTTCTTTAAATATATATAATAATGAACCATTGTGTAAATAACTATAACGAAAAGTTTTTTTAGTTCATAACTATTTAAAAGCGTATTATTAAAACGTCAGTTTGCCTTGCCATGTTCGCTTTGGTATTATAGTTACCTCCGTTGGCTTGTGTGGACTGAAACAGATTTTCAAAAGTAATATTTCTTTGTGAGTAGCGATCTCATTCATTGAAGATGGCTTACTTTTATACTTCTTAAACAAAACTTCTTATTTCAATATTATTTTTAAAAATAATAAAATGAAACAACTGATAAAAATATTAACTAAGTCATTTAATGTAGTGCCACTGCTCTTGCTCCTTTTATAGAAAGCAGATGTTTTATGTCAATAAGAGGATTTATGTTTAAATAAACTTTAATATTTTAACTTTAGTATCTTAGAACTGTACAAAACATGTAATTATTAAAATAAAAACAATTTTTATTTATATTTCAATAAAAATAATGCTGTTTATTTATATAAATTTATCGGTAAATTCTTCTGTAATTTTTTTTTCTATTTTTAAGAAAACTTAGAAAACGTTGTTTCCCCTAAATCTATTACATGTCAAAATGGGAAGTAAAAAACAACAAATGAACACCTAAATTGTGACTATTTGTTTCCAATCTTGCGTTATGTTATGAGACAATCACTAAACCAGCAGTATAATACCTAGAGATGCGCGATTCATCTCAATAAGGCAAGCACATGGCGTCTTACGTTTCTCAATAAGGCAAGCACATGACGTCTTATATTTCTCAATAAGGCAAGCACATGACGTCTTACCTTTCTCAATAAGGCAAGCACATGACGTCTTATATTTCTCCACAGACTTATAGGGAATATTACGGACATTAGTGATTTCATTCAACATAGACTACCTTTTGACTAAATTTAAACCTTTCTCGGAAAACTTGAGTGTAGACTAAATCTAACCCTCCATCCACTCCCATCCACCCCATCCACTCCCACCCACCCCATCCACTACTCATCAACGCTCCATCCACCCTCCATCCACTCCCATCCACCCCATCCGCCCCATCCACCTCATCCACTCCCACCCACCCCATCAACTCCTCATCAACGCTCCAACCACCAGGACACGTTTAAATTTTTTTTAATATTTAATTTCACGCCTCTTGCTACAGCTTAAAATAAAAATATTAAATCTACCAGCTTGTACGGGTACAACTTTAAAACTCGATGTTTACTTTCGTTTAGTAACAGATTCCGATAAAGCTTGTGAAAGATTTTAATGGATGTCTTCTAGAATCTCAGCACAACTTCACGGTTGGTACGACAAGCGTAGCAGTCACAATGATGTACAGCTGCCCAATCTAAAGCCGGACCGTGTTTCTGGTGTACGGAGTGAGTGATGTACAGCTGCCCAATCATACAGCCGGACGGTGTTTCTCATGTACGCAGCCGGTGATGTACGAAGCCGGTGATGTACGGCTACCCAATCTTACAGCCGGACGGTGTTTCTGATGTACGCAGCCGGTGATGTACGGAGCCGGTGATGTACGGAGCCGGTGATGTACGGAGCCGGTGATGTACGGAGCCGGTGATGTACGGAGCCGGTGATGTACGGAGCCGGTGATGTACGGAGCCGGTGATGTACAGCTGCCCAATCTTACAGCCGGGCGGTGTTTATGATGTACGGAGCCGGTGATGTACGGAGCCGGTGATGTACGGCTGCCCAATCTTACAGCCGGACGATGTTTCTGATGTACGGAGCGGGTCAGGGGCTATGACGTGACGCATGGTACAAGGCCGAGTAATGGGGAGGGGTGGTAGGGGCAGGATACGATGATTGTTGGGGGAGGGGAGGCTGGGGTGGGGTTGGTAATGCTGGTGATGTATCATTATGTAAGGGTATACGTAGTCGTTATGTTTTTTATGTAGATGTTAATAGACGCGTTGTCTGGGTTACTTTGTTGGACGGTTCAGTTTGTTTGACGGTTTTCAAAGTTGGACGATTCTAGATGTATGACGGATGGTTTGTACTGAAGAATGGCTGTGTGAGAATGTTGGACGATTGTGTATGAATGTTGGACGGCTGTGAGAATGTTGGACGATTGTGTATGAATGTTGGACGGCGGTGTGCTAATGTTGGACGGCTGTGAGAATGTTAGACGGCTGTGAGAATGTTAGACGGCTGTGAGAATGTTTGACGGCTGTGAGAATGTTGGACGGCTGTGAGAATGTTTGACGGCTGTGAGAATGTTGGACGGCTGTGAGAATGTTGGACGGCTGTGAGAATGTTGGACGGCTGTGAGAATGTTGAACGGCTGTGAGAGAATGTTAGACGGCTGTGAGAATGTTAGACGGCTGTGAGAATGTTGGACGGCTGTGAGAATGTTGGACGGCTGTGAGAATGTTGGACGGCTGTGAGAATGTTGGACGGCTGTGTGAGAATGTTGGATGGCTGTGAGAATGTTGGACGGCTGTGAGAATGTTGGACGGCTGTGAGAATGTTGGACGGCGGTGTGGTAATGTTGGACGGCTGTGAGAATGTTGGACGGCGGTGTGGTAATGTTGGACGGCTGTGAGAATGTTGGACGGCTGTGAGAATGTTGGACAAGAACATGAGAGCGTTAACCACGGGTAAGGTGTATCTAGTCGGCGTGTAGTAAACTGCTGGTAATAGTTAGCGTCGTGTAGGAACTGTAGGAGTTACCTTTAATTGAGGGTAACTCCCCCTGATGAGGACCCACCGCCATCTTTGACGCCGTGTTGTCAATTACCCACGCGTCTACGTTCCCATGTTGTCTCCCCTTACATACTTTGTTATATACATTGTTTCGTTCCTCAGTAGTCTCCCATCATTGGTTTTGGTACGTTTTAATCCACTTTGTGTAAAATAAAGGCGACTAGGCATAGTGCTGACGTCACAGAGATAGGAGAACTCTACTTCACTTGCCCCATGGACCGCCAGGTTAGATAAGGGAACTTTACTTTTTTCTACATAGTCATGATTGAAATTGACAGAAATGCTTAATTATCCCTTGACCTGTGCAGTATGTAATTTTAACAAGTTTTATTTATCAGATTAATAAAGTACTCGTTGACAAGTTTTCTTGTTCACATCGAAACCAAACAGAACTTGACACGATTGGTTTACAAGATCGTCTTATCTCACTGACAAAATGACGTTATGAAGAGATCAATAAAAACATGTTTCAGTCAGCTGTGTCTGCCCCCCCCCTCCCGACCCGACCCCACAAACACCTGTTCCTGTACATACGTGCACTGAGACAGGTAACAATGGAGAGTCGCTACAGGTAGGTAACAGCTGTACAGCATTCATCCACAGACCGCCTTAGTTCACTACAATTAGATCGTTAATGTAAGGTAAATACACATTTACATACACGTACTATCATTACCCCTGACATTAGTGTCGTTTATGTTTGTTAGGGTATATATATATATATATATATATATATATATATATATATATATATATATATATATATATATATATATATATATATATATATGTGTGTTATGTACTATAGTCGTTTACTAAGTTCAATCAGGCGGTGACGTCATGGTGCGTCCTCTGGCGCCCAGACAGGGTGCTATTTGGGGTCCCGGGCCTCCCGTGTTCGGTTTCGCGCCTACGTTCATTAAAGTGAGTGCAAAAGACTATGAATAAGTTGGGGTACTATAGTCGTTTATTAAGCTGAAACAGGCGATTCCGCCCCGGGCTAGACTCTGAGCACTGTGCGTTTATGTTCGCGTTAGTGTTTTCTTTGTCTTTAGGTTGGGTTTGCGTTAGTGGTTGCGTTTTGATTTGGTTCGTTTTTGTTCTTTCTTTTTTCGTTTTCGTTTGTGTTTTATCTTCTTTGCGTTTGTGTTTGTATTTGTGTTTGTGGTTGGTTTTGCGTTTGTATTTGGTTTGTTTTCGTTTGTTTTTTCGTTTGTGTTTTTTTCTTTGGGTTTGTGGTTGGTTTTGCATTTGGATTTGGTTTGTTTTCGTTTGCTTTTTCGTTTGTTTTTTTTCTTTGTGTTCGTATTGGTGTTTGTGGTTGTGGTTGGGTTAGTTGTTAGGTTTTTGTTTTCGTTTGTATTTGTAATTGTGTTAGCTTTATGTTTGCGTTTTGTTGTTTTGGTTTGGGTTTGGGTGTGCAATGCCAGGTTTATGATGATTACTAAACACACAGGTAATGGTCTTTAACAGAAAGGTTTTTCACAGAAGCCAGAGCAGGGCCTGGCCGGGACGGCTAGTATATATATGTAACTAGGGGAAGTTACCAAGAGACATAACGTGTTACAGTCTGACGTCACAGTGCAGGTGTTGGCTGATGCCAAGGCGTAGTATCTCGGGAAGCGATACGAGGGACGGTCTGTCAACTTTGATGTGACAGGATGCAGGTGGCTTATTAAAATCGGACTGTACGACAGAAGCGGCGTAATTAACAGTCTGATGTAACGATTAGAATCGATTACAATTACGATTATGATAGGACCGAATATGAGTACGATTATGAAGGGGATATAAGGAAGGCGACGGCTGAGCTCGAGGTCTCTCTCAGAAAGTCAGTCTCTCAGAAAGTCAGTGTCTCTCGCAGTCAGTCAGTCAGTCAGTCAGACTCGCGGTCAGTCAGTCTCTCTCTCTCTCTCGCTTTCGATCAGTGAGTCTGTGTGGCAGTATCAAGTTGGTTATATTGTGTTAAGAAGGACGTTAGACATGTGTATTCAGTTAGATGAAGCCTAGTGAGGACTGTTGGGGGTCCGTTGATTCAGACTATTATTGTGAAACATCTCTCTTGATTCATTATATTATTGTGAAGCATTCTTTGATTCATGTAATAAAAGGATCAATAATGAACCTGCATCTTCGAGTATCTATGCTGTGGTCAATGTTGTGTGGAATGAGTGGTTAGACTCGGGAAGGTCACATTTGGCGTTGTCGGCAGAGTAGCCAGAGACTCGTTACATTTGGCGTTGTCGGCAGGATAGACTCGGGGACTCGTTACATTTGGCGCTGCGATCAGGATGAATTCAACGAGACTTGCCGCTTTAGGCACCCATAGTCAACCTAGTTCATAACTGTGTTTAGTGTGTGTGTGAATTCGGACATTCAGGAACAGTGAAAATTGAGGAACGAGGAAAATTTTTTTCATACACACACGGTAAGAAAGAACTCTTTTTTTTTACTAAAGGAATAAAATGTCTACTCTGGACGAGAAGCAGACCCATATTGTGGTCCTGCCCAGAGAGTCCCACATTAACAAATTTTACGGGGACGGTGATCCAGCTTTAACCAACAGGTTCAGTGAGGAGGTCAAAGCGGCCTGGGCCTCGAGATGCATGTCACCAGAGGAAAGATTAAGACTGCTGATGGGCAGTATAGGAGAGACGGTTAGGGCAGAGGTCAAATGCCACGATAAAACCGTCCAATCAGATCCAGATAAGGTGCTGGATCTAATTATGGAGACCTTTGGGGAGAGACGGTCGGGATCGCAACTGCTATCGGGGTTCGTAGGCTTAAAGCAGAGAATGGCGGAGAGTGTGATGGAGTATTCACAACGAATAAACAGGGCCTTTGATTCGGTAAAGGGCAAAACACCTGACATTGATGTACGCCTACTGAGGGACCAGTTCATCGAGGGGCTAGCAACCCCGATCTTAAGGAGAGAGTTGAAAGAGGAGGTCCACAAAGACCCGCAGTTGACCTTCCTTCAGGTCAGGAACTCAGCGATCCGCAGGTCCGAGGATGAGGACCAATCGAACTGTTCGGTGGACAAAGTCTCTGTGCCGGAACAGAAACAATCCCCACCCACGGGGACCGGCACGGTGGAAACCATGATGGCTCAACTGTTGGCCCACCTGGATAAGGTTAACCAAAGATTGGAGAGGTTAGAAAGCAGGTCAACAGCTGAGAATCAGGAAAAGAACGGGACAAAACAGAGACAGGTTGGACGGCCGCGACCCGCCGGTCCATCGCTCCGGTGGACGGCCGACGGTCGACCAATTTGCTTGTCCTGTTCACAACCCGGACATATGGCACGGTACTGCCAGGGAAACGGTCGTCCTCTGTAAGGCAGGGCCAGGCTACAGAGGGGCGAGGTTATGGCCCAAGAAGCAAAATGATGGGAGTCTGTCCCAAAATGGTGATTACGATTGGGGACATCGCGGTGAAGGCAATTGTGGATACAGGCTCCCAGGTGACGACAATCACGGAAAATTTTTACACCAAATGGATGAAAGGAAAAGACCATAGGTTGAGGTCTGACACATGCATGCGCCTGACGGCAGCTAATGGACTAACCATTCCTTATTGTGGTTATTTTCTGGCGGATGTCGTGGTGGCGGGACATAGGTTGAAGCAGGTTGGGGTGTTCGTTACGAAACACAACCTAGAGACAAATGTGTCAAATATACCTTGCCTGTTGGGCATGAATATTCTTGGCCAGTTGCCAGAATTTCTTACAAATATTGTCGGATCGACCACACCAGGTCGGGGATCCAAGTTGGCCAGGTTTGCCAAGACCAGAGGAAGGATATCAGTCCCGGCAAACACGGTCAAGGCAATCACATTACAAATTGGTGATAGAAGTGTGAATGGTGATGTGATGATAGAACCATGTGGCGCCGCACTGAGGGCAGGCGTCGTGTTACTGCGGACATACACATCAGCGGAAAATGGACTAGTTCAAGGACTAGTGGCAAATGTTTTGGATGAGGAAATTTTTATACCGCCTAACACTCTGGTAGGAGTACCACAGAACGTCGAGGTACAAAAGTCGGCACAGTGCATCGAACTGAGCAATACCAGCAGTAATGAAGTAACAGTTAGGTCGGTCAATGTGACGGCCGAGGTGAAGAAAGAGGATGGCCGATCACATACATTCCCGGAAACTGAGGACCCAAAACTAAATGAATTGTTGAATAAGTACAGGGATATATTTGCCTCGTACGAGGGTGATTTGGGTTACACGGAAGTAATAAAACACCAGATACCCTTACTACAAGACAAGCCGGTGGCGCAACCTTATCGAAGATTACCACCGAGTCACTACTCTGCGGTGAAGGCACACCTGAACGATCTACTAAAAAAGGGAATTATTACAACCAGCACTAGCCCGTATGCGGCACCGATAGTAGTGGTAAAAAAGAAGTCAGGGGAGATAAGACTGTGTTGTGATTACCGGAAATTGAACAATATCACAAGAAGGGATGCATTCCCCTTGCCTCGTATTGATGAATGTCTTGATGCGTTGGGGGGAGCAAGATTTTTTTCTACCTTGGATTTGGCTAGTGGCTACCACCAAGTGGCCATGCACCCCAACGATCAACATAAAACTGCATTTATTTCTCCACTGGGACTGTACGAGTGGACCCGTATGCCGTTTGGTCTAACTAATGCACCTGCTACATTCCAGCGAGTAATGCAGAGTGCTATGAGTGACTTTCTATTTCAAATAATGTTGGTGTACTTGGATGATATACTGGTTTACTCAAAAACTTGGGAGGACCATCTAGAAAGATTAGAACAAGTGTTTCTCCGTCTTAGGGAGATAGGAGTAAAGCTGAACCCAGACAAATGCTGCTTCGGTCTGAAATCGGTACATTTTTTGGGTTACGTGATTTCGTCGGATGGCATCGCCACTGACCCAGATAAAATTGCAGCTGTTAAAGAATGGAAACAGCCAACAACTACAGTAGAGGTCAGATCATTCTTGGGCTTTGCTTCCTATTATAGAAAATTTGTGCCTGGTTTTGCAAAAATTGCCGCACCATTGCATGACTTGGTAAACAAAATGACAAAGAAACACAGTAAGGAGAAAAAGAAAGGTGAAACACAACTGATAGGTGAATTATGGACTGAGGAATGCCTGAACTCGTTTAAGCTATTGAAAAAGGCTTTGACAGAGGCGCCGATATTAGGATACGCAGACTTTGACAAACCATTTCGGCTAGAAATTGACGCCAGCTCTAAAGGTCTGGGAGCTGTGCTATCACAACAACAAAAGCAAGGCTTCAGGGTTATTGCTTATGCCAGTCGAGCTCTGAAGGAATCAGAGAAGAACATGACAAATTACAGCGCCATGAAACTAGAACTTTTGACATTAAAATGGGCTGTGACGGAAAAATTCAGGGACTATCTATTAGGTGCTAAATGTGTGGTATACACTGACAATAACCCCTTGAGTCACCTAAAGACAGCAAAGTTGGGATCCATCGAACAGCGATGGGCAGCAGAATTGGCACTCTTTGACCTAGAGATAAAATATCGCCCGGGGCGGTCCAATGGCAATGCGGACGCCTTATCAAGGAATCCTTACGAGAGACCGGGCGATGAGGAAGAAACGCTGACAGGAATATGTGAGGTCAGAGCGTCAACAGATATCCCTCACGGGGTGCAAGTGATGCAAAACGGGCAGACCGGGGTGGAGCACATTTCCACAGAGCCCGGACATATGGACATTGGTGATTTTAGTTGCCTTAATCACAAAGAGATAAGAGATGCCCAGAGAACGGATAGTGGCTTACAGCCGCTGTTGAAACACGTCCAGGAACAAAAATTCCCAGGAAGAAGGGAAAGAGAACAATTTGGTCGAGAAACAAAGAAAATACTGAGTCAGTGGGACCGTCTCAGTATAAAGGATGGTGTTCTCATGCGGAGAATTCATGACCAAATTGATGGGACAATACACCAGGTGGTGGTGCCTGGACAATTACGAGAAGAAGTGCTAAGGTTGGCACATGACAGGGCAGGACACCAGGGTCAGGACAGGACGCACAAAATATTACGACGAAGGTGTTACTGGCCCAATATGGAAATGGAGGTCAAACGCCATTGTGAGGCTTGTGTGAGGTGTCAGCATGCGAAAATGCCAGTTGTCAAAATGAGACAGCCATCGGGACACCTATTAGCGACAAAACCACTAGAGATTGTGGCTATGGACTTTACGTCGTTGGAGCAATCATCGGATGGGACGGAACATGTGTTGGTAATGACTGATGTTTTCACCAAATGGACTGTGGCGGTGCCCACACGAGATCAGACGGCCAAAACAGTGGCAAAGGTCTTAATAGAACATTGGTTCATCAAATATGGCATACCAAGACAATTACACTCTGACCAAGGAAGGGCCTTTGAGTCAGAAGTAATTAACCAAGTGTGCAGCCACTACGGGATCAACAAATCTAGAACAACCACATTTAATCCGAAAGGAAACGGACAGTGCGAGCGGTTCAACCGCAGCATGCATGATTTGCTGCGTACTCTAGAACCTGAACAGAAAAAACGTTGGCCTGATTTTCTCCCAGAGTTGGTATATCTATACAACTGCACACCCCATGCCACAACCGGCTTTTCGCCATACATGTTGCTGTTCGGACGGGAGGCTCGACTCCCCCTTGACTTGTTCCTAGGAAAAAAGGAGAGTATGACTGGCTCATACACTGCACTGGAATATGTGAATGAACATATGAGACGAATTAGAGAAATGTACAGGGTAGTACAGGAAAGACTAGAACATGAAGCACGGCGAAGGGAACCGCCGGTACAGACAAAGGACCCGCCACTCAAACTGAACGACAGGGTATTACTGCGTAGCCACCCGTTAGGCAGAAACAAAATCCACGACCTCTGGGGACAGGAGATATGGCAAGTCGTGGATATGCCTAAAGTAGCAGGTGGCCCCTTTAAGATAAGACCCATCGATCACACCAAACCGGATCGGTGGGCGAATATTGCTCAATTAAAGAAATATTGTCATAGTCAAGAAGAGCAGTTACACACAAGGAAACCCAAGACAATTAGGGAACCGGAAACTATAACGGAAATTCACATACCCATCCCGGAACCATGTCACCATCAACAGCGCAACAGCGATACACAAGGGGAGGATACCGGCAACAAGGAGGATCCCGGTCCCTCCAAAAGCAGAGAGACAGTAGACCATCAGTTAAGTGGTCCGCGGAGAAGTTTGAGAAACAGAAAGAATACGAAATTTTTTGTCAGCAACCATCAATTCTTTCATGGTCGCGCTGGTATGAGAACAGACTGTTCAAAAAGTCATACAAATGAACTGGTGAAGGCACCAAACGAAAAAAGGTGGATGTGAATTCTAGAACTGTTTTGTGTCTGAGGAAGATGATGTAGACACATTTGATATGTGAAATAGGGATAACTGTCAATCTTTTACGAATGTGACGACATTGACAGTGAGTGGAACAATGGATTTTTTTTTTTACGGTGGTGCGATGGACTTTGAAGGACTGCACCTGCCAAGCGTTGTTTGTGGTTGATAACACACAAAAAAAGGCAGGGGTGGATGTAACTAGGGGAAGTTACCAAGAGACATAACGTGTTACAGTCTGACGTCACAGTGCAGGTGTTGGCTGATGCCAAGGCGTAGTATCTCGGGAAGCGATACGAGGGACGGTCTGTCAACTTTGATGTGACAGGATGCAGGTGGCTTATTAAAATCGGACTGTACGACAGAAGCGGCGTAATTAACAGTCTGATGTAACGATTAGAATCGATTACAATTACGATTATGATAGGACCGAATATGAGTACGATTATGAAGGGGATATAAGGAAGGCGACGGCTGAGCTCGAGGTCTCTCTCAGAAAGTCAGTCTCTCAGAAAGTCAGTGTCTCTCGCAGTCAGTCAGTCAGTCAGTCAGACTCGCGGTCAGTCAGTCTCTCTCTCTCTCTCGCTTTCGATCAGTGAGTCTGTGTGGCAGTATCAAGTTGGTTATATTGTGTTAAGAAGGACGTTAGACATGTGTATTCAGTTAGATGAAGCCTAGTGAGGACTGTTGGGGGTCCGTTGATTCAGACTATTATTGTGAAACATCTCTCTTGATTCATTATATTATTGTGAAGCATTCTTTGATTCATGTAATACAAGGATCAATAATGAACCTGCATCTTCGAGTATCTATGCTGTGGTCAATGTTGTGTGGAATGAGTGGTTAGACTCGGGAAGGTCACATTTGGCGTTGTCGGCAGGGTAGCCAGAGACTCGTTACATTTGGCGTTGTCGGCAGGATAGACTCGGGGACTCGTTACATATATATATATATATGTAAAATGGTATTTTGTAGAAATATATATCTGTATGTATAGACAGAGATTCAATAGACACGTGTGTAAATTAGCAATCATCCTATTATTTTTTGTTGATACAAAAAAACGACATCTTAAAAATATTTTCAGCCAGCAATAATTCCAAAGATGTTTGTCTGAGTCTATCGTAATTCCAGAATAAATGACGCATCTCATTGTGAAGATTTCTGCGTCACAGGAAAATAAAAAAAATAAAACTCCGACTGTTTTTACCTTTGTATGTGAACATAATTGGCGGTTTAAAAAAATATATTTCCTCTCAGACAAGGAATGAAACCGGAAATGTAAAAAGAAAAAAAATTAAAATAACTAATTAATATTTTTAAAAATGGCGTCCCATCTGCCAGGCTAGTTGGGTGTGACAGCGTGGGTGATTGTCCCCCCTGGTTAAAAAAAAAAACAGCCAAAAACAGATCGCTATTTCTGGCCAGATCAAATGGGTATGTCGGAAATGTTACAAGCTAATCGAGGCTGCCTTTGTGGCAGGATATTTTTGGGGATATAAAGCCATTATAGCGGTGGCTCACCCCATATGCCGAGGTCAAGAAACACGTATACTCTACTTCCCTGTAGATCTCTGGGTCTAAAAGGTGAACTGTTCTTACTTTTATAGTGGTGGCTTAGATACTCTCTCTTATAACCTCCCTTGTCACTCCGTGTTCCCTCACCTCATCACCTCCGTGTTCCCTCACCTCATCACCTCCTTGTTCCCTTACCTCATCACCCCCTTGTTCCCTTACCTCATCACCTCCTTGTTCCCTCACCTCATCACCTCCGTGTTCCCTTACCTCATCACCTCCTTGTTCCCTCACCTCACCACCTCCGTGTTCCCTTACCTCATCACCTCACTGACCCCTTGATCCTCTCCGTGCTCACCACACTCTCACCATCCCTGACCCTCCCCCTCCCTTATTCCCTCCCAGATCCAATACATGATCTCGTCTCTCCACTAATCCCCAATCATTCCCTGACCCCACCCCCAATCCCCCTCCCCTCCTCAGTTAACGGTGTCATCCATCTACTCACGAGTCTCGCTGAGAAATGTCTCGCCCTGCGCGTACCCTTGCATAGCGCCAGTGCCCTTGATGGTGAGTACACTCTGAGCTCACACACGGACAACGGAGAGGAGATGTAATTTGGATAAAGTCGGCTGGATACAAGATAAGCCAGGATAAGTACAAGATAAGCCAGGATAAGTTCTCTGTCACGCGAGCTAAAACTGACAAGGTAAAGAAACAAAATGGCGTCGTCTGGCAGGTCACGTGTTTGCTGTACAGCAGACGAGCCCGTGACGTCATCAAATTAGGGAGGTGAGTCTAGGTTCCGTGATTAGACGGATGCAGGTTGGGGTTAAACCCTCACTTTCTTAATTCAAACGGCTGGCGTCGTAGTTGTCACAACACACTTAGACACACCTGCAATAATACAGAGGCACTTACAGCAGCACAGCAACATTCAAAACAACAGCTACAACTACACAACTTTTACAACAGCGCTCGCTGAAAAGATGTAATTATTTTTTTAACGAAGTAAAAACGTTTTTAAGTTGAAGTAACGATGTTTATATTATAAATGTCGATGTATTTTTATTTTTTATTTGAAATTGCAAAAGCTTTAAAAGTACATTTAGCAAGAATGTAACAAAAACATTCCATCATGTTTAATGTATAATTATGTAAGCATACATCAGAGGCGTAGCAACCCTTCCCGGCGCCCGGGAACAAACTTTCAATTTGGCGCCCCCTCAAACTTTCCATTTGCACAGCCCCTCAAACTTTGCATTTCCACCCCCCACCCCCCCCCCCCCCCATGCAAAACTGCACCTAAAATGATATTTTAATTTGTTTTTCCAACCCATTTTTGGCGCCCTCTAAGGTCGGCGCCCGGTTATATATGTACCCCCCCCCCCTTTCTACGCCTCTGGCATACATCTAAATACATATATGGATATCCTCTACGTATTCTAAGCAGTAGGGCCTACAGTCAATTTGAATTAGTTTAGTTTAGTCGTTTTAAATTCAAATAAATTTACTTATTGCAGTCAGGTTGTGGAAGGAGTTGGTAAAAAACCCAACCCACTCTCTTTTAGAAACCTTACCCCCCCCCCCCTCTGCACCCCAGCGACCCCACCCTACATGGCATTACTGCTGTCTACCCCCACAAGGTATGGAGAAGTTCATCCAGTGCCTTCAATGTCTGATCTGTACTCCATTACTTCGATTATCTTCATACCAGCACCACCAATTCCTCAAGGACGGGGCGATAACTCTAATTTATAACCTTACTCTCTTCCTTTAAACTGCCTGCTAAAATGTTAAGGGGAGATAAAGTAAAAGAATGGTTCGGAGTTTTAAAGATATATTGGCTATTTAATAACTGCACTAAACAAGTACAGTTAATGTAGATAAAATATGCTTCAAGTAGACACCATTAGAGTGGGAGCGTAGGCATATCATTAGCGTGGGGGCTTAGACATCAGTGGTGTGAGAGTGTAGACATCATACGCAAGGGAGTGGAGATACCATTAGCGTGGGAGTGTAGACATCATTAGCCTGGGAGTGTAGACATCATTAGCGTGGGAGTGTAGACATCATTAGCGTGGGTGTGTCCATCGCTAGCAACAAATAACGACAAATGTATTGGAAACGTCTCTCCCAGACCACCATTTTTACCGCACGTGTGAAACTTTAATTTAATTTTATTTTAAATTTAAATCCATTCATCCTTTTCTTTATAGTTTTTTACGGCCAGCAAGCAAGCCCAAGGGCAATTACTGGGCATTATAAAGGATTCTTGCTTTCGGTTTTTCTACAAGACGGCGTCCTGCAACCTGTCACGTGTTCACGCCGGATACAAGAGGACTTTGGGACATGATACAAATAGTATCACGAGTATCTGTCACATTATCACAGTAATTGTTGAGCTGTCACTCATATGGTTTATGAAAGTAATAGTTAGTCAAAGATTCAAACATTGCACAATTTAACCACTGCAAAGAGGTGTAATTTAAGTTAAGCACTTGTAAATATTTAGTGAATTTTAAACAATTGTGTAGTTACCACATTCTAGTGTACATGACGGCTAGTCCGCAGGTCTTGAGTTCAGATCACCTCAGCAATCTGAACCTAGTTCTGACCACACCAACCCTTCATATAGCGAGGTCAAAGAAACAGTCACCTCTATTTCCTCTGCTCCGTGGAGCGCCAGTTTTGAAAAGGTAATATTTTTTTAACAATCAAGAATAATTTAATATAATTGATATCGTAGAATTAAATTAATGCAGTGTTTTTATTCCGAAATTTAAGTTTATTTAGTATTTATTAAAACAAAACTCATTTAGTTTAGTAGTTACAGGGGAGTAGCGAGGGGGGGGGGGGGGTGCGGACCGCAACGGGTGACACCATTTATGGGTGACACAAAGGCAAAAAATAGCAAAATATATAGAGAAAAACTTAAGGAGGGGGGGGTGGGTGCAAATCGAAAACTTGAGGGGGGGGGGGTGCAAATCAAAACTTTGAGGGGGGTGGAAATCGAAAACTTAAAAGTTTGTCCCCGGGAAGGGTAGCTACGCCTCTGGGGGGGGGGGGGGTGACACCATTAAGTGCCGCACCGGGTGACACCCGACCTCGCTACACCACTGAGTAGTTATAATGTGAAATTTAGTCAAAGTACTAGTTACTATACTAAAATATTGTAAATGTAGTTTATTTATAGTGAATATGAGTTAATATAGATGTAATTACACTGATATTTTTAATGTAGTAGTTTTGATTGTTTGTATTGTAAATCCCACATTCCCCCATCAATGCTGAACTTACTGTATGGAAGCCCATGATCCTTTACGTGCAGTTAGGTGAAACATGTGTTACTCACGTGAAAGCCATCACCAAATTAAACAGCCTTGTACATTTTTTCTTACAATGTAATAACTTTTGTTTTAAATTGTCCAGAAACGGTGTGAGCCACGCTAATAGACGTGGGGTTTCTTTCTTGTTTACACGGCAACCATTGCGATGTTTATTTATTGATCGGTTAGTGTGGTGGACTGGGCACATGGGCAGCAATCCATTCTCTACCTGAAGAACATTTTCTTCAACAATAGCAAGCAGGTAGAAATTGTTAAGGTCTGTCCTGTTAGAAGCAGGTAAAAAGGTAGTACCCATGACCAGTGAATAAAAGGTAGAGGTTGTAAAGCCCTTTCCTGTTAGCCACACGTAGAAGTCGTAGACCACAGGTACAAACGGAAATAGTCCTGTCCAGCGAATACCAGGTAGATTAACCCAGACATTGGAGACGATCAACTCAAAGCGAGGCTGGTAATGACGGTTGGTGTAAGACTGCTGGAACTTTCTAGACATGCCAGGTGTCGAGTGGCGGGTCTGTAGGACGTGATGACGTATCTAAGATTGTATTCTGCCAGTTTGGGAGGTTAACCTGAGGTAATGAAAGTGACTTTCCGTGGTTGTTCTCTGGTAGTCAACTTGATGGCGTCGCTGATAACATTACGGTTTGGTGAGGCGCTGGGGTTAAAGGCAGAACTAAAGGCCAGAGTTAAGGTGAGCTTAGGTTTAAGGCAGAGCTACTGTAAGGCCAGAGTTAAGGTGAGCTTAGGTTTATGGCAGAGCTGCTGTAAGGCCAGAGCTAAGGTGAGCTTAGGTTTAAGGCAGAGCTACTGTAAGGCCAGAGTTAAGGTGAGCTTAGGTTTATGGCAGAGCTGCTGTAAGGCCAGAGCTAAGGTGAGCTTAGGTTTAGGACAGAGCTACTGTAAGGCCAGAGTTAAAAGGTTCCACACATCCACTTTACGACATTACAAAACATTGGATACAATGTACTAAATTTCAGTAACAACCCGCCGACTTTTGCAAAAAGTGTCTGATATACGCTGTTCGACACACAGCCTAACAAATACAGAGTATTACTTAAGAACCTTATTACATACCTATGTCTACCTTCGCCATTGTAATAATACTCAATGTTTACTTTTGTATTTCATTAACAGTGCCTTCTTCCAAACTACATGACACAGATCCTATACAGCCGTATACTGACCCAGCTAAACCAAGAACTGACCCACAACTGACCCAGGTCACGAAATGACTGAAAACATTAGCACCCTCATCCATTCTAATATGGGTACCGAAATTTGGCCAGCCTATTCGCTGGAAGTTGTAACCCTCTCTCTCTCAGTGCTAGATGACCTTGACCTCAGCACTTGATTGCATTCTGAGAGAAATCTCTTTTGTTTTCAACTACCTTATAATTGTTTTACAAAACAAAAACAAGATCTAATATTAGCTGAAAACAAAAGCAACAAAAAAGTAATTATACTTGCAGTAATTGGAAATAGATGAAATCTCTCAAAAACTTTTTTTGTTTTTAAGTCTTAAGTTACAATGTTAGTGTTTATGTTTGAAAATAAACTCACACACGTACACACACACACACACACACACATCTGCAGGTATAATATAGATGTATTCATATGCCTATACTTACATGCCATTTAATATCGAATTAGAGGTTTACTACCTATAAAATGTTCTCACTGGCACAGCAAGCCTAATTAGACAGATTAACCAAAGACGTCGCCCTTCATTAATCCCATCGGTGTATTGCTCAGATTAGAATCGGTAAACCCCGCACCTATTTTTAGCCAGCCTGCTGATTGATTCACTGTGACAAATTCGGTCTGAGAATTTACTGCGGCGCGATCTGCCTCCCCCGGCGTCCAAGTATGTCGTGTACGGGGGGGGGGGGGTGATAGATCCTGCTGGGGACACACAATCCCCGGCGTCAGTTCTACATGGCAATCCCTCATTCCTGGGCGCTGGGTTCTTTGTTTCACTTACATCCGGGGGCTTTTCGGGGGGGGGGGGGGGAGCTATTTTTAGAATGACGAACGTCTTTAATCCAATGAGGCCATTTCCTTGACGTCAGTTTATGAATGCTATCAGCTGATTGTGACGTAGAGCTAATGTAGTCATCCATTTTCTTGAACTCCCCATACATGTACATAGAAAAAAACGACCTTGAAACTTCTTTATCAGTTAATACTACGACGCAATTTGTTGTTTGTAACTTCGTTAAATAATAACGTAGTTTGTGAAAAATCAAAACAGGAAATATCTAAACCAAAACAAAATGCGCGTCTAAATTAGTGTTGCTCAGAATTAAATTTGACAAGATCCATCTGATGAAATACACATCAATTTTAAAATTCTTGAACGAAATCTGTTAGCATTTTAGTTGCACTGGCCGTTACGTAACTTCGGAAATAGTTTCACATGTCAACGTTTTAAATATTGTTGAAACCATTAACTGCTATCACCTTACATCAGTGCGTGGATCATAGGCGCTATCTGATAATTTAATTTTTATTTAAATACTCATTGGCTCTGTAATATTCAGAATGCTATTAATAATTAATTATCCATTTGACTACGTCCGGCTGGCATACCCCCCTCCCCCACTATCAAAGGCTCGATAATATTGAGAAAGCTATTGATCATTAATTTTTGGTTTGATTACGTTCGGCTAGCATACCCCCCCCCCCCCCCCCCCCCCCCCACGCATGGAGTCAATGACCTCCGACTTTCCAGGCAACACATTTTTAACCTAATTTCTACAACGTCCCCAAGTCAAGTGTCAAGGTCTTCTTGACCTGTCTAAATGTTTTTGTGCCCTGTCAACCCCATATGACGGTATTATTGATGCTCATTAAAATTATGTCAAATTAGATCACTAATTAACGCAAGAAATCTCCCCCTTTATAGTCGTGTTTTCTCGTGCGAGTTATTTCTCCAGGCCCCAATTATTTTCTTAAAGATATTTCTTGCCTTGACTTACACCTTGGTGTCAACTGAAAACAATATCTCGTTTAGCTTATGTTTAGTAGACAATCGAAGCCTAGCTTAAAACATGAAGTGTAGGTTTAAAGCCATTCCTTGACCTTGCAACTGATGTAGATTATTCTAGCGGCAACCCTTTAAACTAATTTCTTTATGCGGAAAACTTCAAGAGGCTGCCCTTAATATATGACGTCATTGCACAAATTTATCTGGCCAACTTTCCGATATCAATTGACGTTTTATGGACGCGGGGACAATTGCAGCGATTTGACGTCATAGCTGTTCTCGGTGTTGATTATCGTCGTTGTAAATCTGCAACATTCCAGGCAGTCATGTTGTGACGTATGGGTCTGGTTACTAGAATAAATCACGTGATTTGCATAGCTTGATGTAAAACACTGGACATAACTAGGCGTGGTAATGACCCACCTCAGAGACACACTGGGCACATAGTTATATTGGCAACACGTGATTAGAATCATCGCAGACAGCTGGGCACAAATGTTGCACACAATTTTCCTTTTCGAATCTGTCTGTCCTTGGGACAAGTGAAGTAGAGTTCACCTGTTTCTATGACCTCGGCTTATGAAGGAATAGTGTGATATGCACTGCCCAGTCGTCTTTTCTTTCTCCACTCACGTACCCATTAGAGCGTGGAGGACTCAGGGACGGTTACAGACTTGAACCCGGATTCGATCTCGAGACTTTCGGGTTAGCAGTCGTATGCTCTGCAATTTGACCACGCCGTCCAAATTTTACCTAAAAAATGTTTATAAAAGTATTCAAAATCAAATTTTTAATTTGTTTGCTGAAGATAAATTATTTTATTTACTACCAGCGGATTCGTATAAATTGTCTTGAATTCACAAAAAGAAAACCTGAAAACCTCACCCCCCCCCCCCCCCCGCTTGCCCTGAGCCCAGTGTTGACGACAGCTCCGACCTGGAATGTTCTGGAATGGTCTGCTTATTTTGGATCAAGCACCAGACTAAAGTACTTCCTGACGGCGAAAAAAAATATCTTCATAAATCTCGATGTCGACTCGCATTTCGGAATGTTCGGCACGGAAAAAATGTCCGTTTGTGTAAATGTACGGATCGCCCGCCACGCCTTAACCCCCCCCCCCCCCCACCCTATTCAGGCATGTATGTACAGTGTGAGTGCTATGTTTACACGAGAACAATTTGACACGTCCGCCGTTAATGTCAGGGTCACTTAGCTACAGCAAGCTTAAGCTCCACACCATTTCTCCCCGGCATTCACATTACACCAAGTTTTACGACCACTGTAGTACCACACTGTAGTACGACACTGTAGTACGACATTGTATTACGACACTGTAGTACGACACTGTAGTACGACCCTGTAGTACCACACTGTAGCAGACACTGTAGTGCGACACTGTAGTACGACACTGTAGTACGTCATTGTAGTAACACACTGTAGTACGACACTGTAGTACTACACTGTAATACCACACTGTAGTCGTACACTGTAGTACGACACTGTAGTACGACACTGTAGTACCACACTGTAGTACGATACTGTAGCACGACACTAACTACATACATGAGAATAGCTAAATCCTTGGCAAGTAAAGAGATAGAATGGTAAAGTGAACGACGTCTAGCTCGAAAATGTCAAGAGTCCGTTCAGCGTTAACAGGTACCTAGCTCATGTTGGGAAAAGTAATGTCAGCTATAAATAGTGTTACCACACACTGAACAGAATCAGATAAACTCTACTGTATCCTCACCTACTGACCCCAATTATTTTACTCACTTTTAATGTGTTTGTCCGAAGCAGAGCGAGTGTTTACTTCTTACAACGATATTTATTTCTACAGGTAATTTTCGCTCGTAACACGCTCTAGTAAACGAGATTTGAACCGTAGACTTACAGGTGAGCATCAGTTATGTTCCGCTTCGCCACATAGATCCACTGAAAGCTATTGATTGACAATCCTTGTCCTCTGTTGCCCACCTTTTCTGGTATTTCTATTATAACCGTTGATGCTTTCAACCAGCCTACAACTTATATCCTCCTGTTTTAGACATCACACAGCAGGACAGAACAATGGTAAAACGATCACATATGACAGCCATGGTTCCAAAGTTACCTGAAATAAAAATGTGTAAGCCCCCCCCCCCCCCCTTGTTTAAAATCTCACCTGACCACCAAGGAAATAAAATCTTCTACAAGCTGCCACGCCATCACCAACAAGTTCTCTCTAGAATGAGGACAACAGCATGATACAAGTACCACAGTATGAAGTAAACTCCAGCGCACAAGGACTTGTAGAATGGCTCCTGGTGATTTTCAACATGCTCTACAAGATTTCATATAGTACCAAAATATGTGGTTTCGACTGGTCCCAGAAAACCCAATTCAGAGAAAATTATAATGGGTAAGTTCTTGCTGTGTTGGAGATCACCGTTCAGCTCGGTCATACTTTTGGACTTGTTAGTTATTTGGTCCTGCTGCAAAGTTTGTTTTAAGAACGATGAAGAAGAAGAAGTTGAAACATATTGACAAGTGAAGACTATATCTGAACTAACAATACACTGAGACAGTTTTGACATTCAACGTTTGTTGCAATACAAATAAAAACATGTGTAGGTATGACCTTAGTTGCCATCGTTACCAGAACAACAACAAAAAAATCCAGTTCCTAAAAACGTGATGTCGACAGAACACTTAAATATTTTTTAAAAACAGATTATGGGAATAAAAAAATATTTGAAAACTCAGTGAACCTAATAATTATTTTTAACTTAAAAAAATGAAATACAAATTTAAATTGGCTACAGCATAGCGATTCACAACTTTTTCTGTGTATTTTTTGCGCTTAACACTTTCTGGAATTATTTTTATTCGCGACATTTGAAATATTTGTGTTTTAACTCGAACTCGTATATGGAAATGTGCGCTTAATATCAACTTAGGTAAGCTAGAGTAAAATAAAAATTGAATTTTTCAAATAAATCTTGCATGCTGGGATATGGTATCATAAAAATAGTTTGTGTTTTCAAAACTATTCGGTTCAAATAATATAAAGTATTGACTTGATATCGTAATTGCACAAAACTTTTTTAGTTAATCACTCTACAAATAGTCCTATAATAGCGAGAAAAACACCTTAGTATCGCAGGTGGGTCTGTGTCATTGTCTACCTATTCCAGCATAACAGTGCACCTGATAGTGCAGCTGATAACGGTGCAGAATGCCGCACTGACGTGCACCGAATCGCACCCGATTAGCATCCAATTGTTGAGACAAGCACAAAGAACATTAAATCGTTATCTCTGCGCTCGTCACATCTTCATCTGCTCAAGAATTTCTGGAACTTTAAAAATCTTTAAAAAAAAAAATGTTTTTAAATTTATTTTTTAAAAACAACGTAAGCGAAAAACATTTTATTACAATGTGCACTTTCCCTGGGATAACTTCACTCTGTCACGGGGTTGGTGCGGGAGTCACGTGTCTAATCAAGTGAGGTAACTCCATTTTTATTTGATTGTCAACGAGTATTGCCCACAAGTTAAGAGAAAAAAAAACTAAAATGAACTGTGTGTTTATTGACTCGAATTTTATCCGTCTAGTACATTTTTTGTGTGATTTTAAACAAAGTTTGATATTGACTAAATATTTATAGGGTGAGATGTAGACTGGAGGTAAATAAACTGGGATAATTTTAAAACAACGGCTCACGGGGCCACATGGATGGCTCATTACAGGTGCAGGTGTTGAGGTGATAAAGTTCAACTTGTTTAGCTAATAGACTAGCTGATTAGCGGTTTTAGAATTGTTTTATTTACAGTTGGGATAATAAAACAGGCAACAGTTCCTGCATCCTGAAGTGTTTCTTTCTTTCTATCTCTCGCAATACAAGCTTTTCACACTATGGGTGTAGGGCATCACAGAATATTTAAATAACAAGTCAACAAAATACACTAGCTCTACTTCACCTGCTTATATTCGTTACTTAACTCAATAGCCTGAATATATGAGTGAAATTTATAGGCTGACATTTTTACGTCCCTACCTTAAAAGAAAAAAAATAACTTTTTAGAGATTTATGTTGTTTATGTGAAAAATTAAGAACTCGATAGTTTATTTATTTATCTTTCCCCTATGTCTAAGACATCCCATTGTCAAATTCATTCCGACTACATTGATCAACTTACAACACAAGCGGGTTAACTTCATAACTGTGGACACACATAGTTGTGTTGAGTCTTATAGATATATATTTACAGCAACAAGCCTTCTAGCTGGTACATTTACTGTTACAAATAGTTCTATTTGATTTAGATTGAAAATACTGTTACAAATAGTTATATTTCATTCCGATTGAAATTACTCACATGAACAACTAAACGATACAATAAAATACGTCTAAAATAAAATTTTAGGAAGTAACATTTTTGTGTTAAAATAAACGAAAATGTTTTGACTTTTGAAGAGGTCTAGGAGAAATGTTTACCACTCAGTCGAAATTGTTTTCACTGTGGAAAAGAAAACATTTATTCATGTCAATTTTCTTTCCATCAGATGCATCTTAGAAGAGCTTGTAGCAATTATTTTTGAAAGACTGAGAAAACAGAAATGTGATACATTATTAAGCAGTAGGGACAACCAGCAAATATTTAGATAACCAAGATAGTTAGGGATAATCTACAGAGAGAGAGGGGTCTCTTGTCAGATAACATTACAAAATGATTACAAACGGTTGAATGCTTTAAGGTTATTCATGTGTAAGTGTGTAAGGAGATTCATGTGTAATTGTGTTATCAGATACAGGTGAAATGTAAGAAAGTTCTAGTTTACCAAATCGTGTCAATAGAAATGACCGCGATAGTTTGTTTCAGAATTAGTTGTTTAAGTGCTTTGATTTATGTTGTTTTTTTTTTATGTAAAGGGGGATATACATGGATTATTTGCCTAATTCTCATGCAATATTTGTAAACCAATTCACACTTTACAACAAAACAAGTTACAGGGAACACTACAGTCTACAGTTTGTTTTAGAAGCTTCTCAACTAGTTTTCTCGTTTTAAAGGAATTACAAATGCCAAGAAGCGAGCATCCAGTAGCGTACGCAGGGGGGGGGGAGCAGGGGGAGCGGCCGCTCCCCCTCTGGCCATTTTCAGCAAAGTGGCGCCTTTTTGGAAACTTTTTAAACTCAAAGTTTTAAACAATGATATTTGTTAAAAAATATTTTTGGTGGCACATCTATGTAAATCACAAGATTTCTTACAGCAATTAAGCATTTGTACTAGTCTAGTAGTGTCGACGTTTACAACACGTATTAACAGCTGCATCAGTTTGCCATTCTAAAAATAACCATTACGATGCATTGCAATGTTTAAAAAACCTCTACGGGTAGTACCACTTGGCAAGAGGGGTGTTAAGTTTAAGGCAACTGTATAATGTATTTGCTACGAATAATTGAATTAGAAAATGTTTTACATAAAACTTCACACATAATTACTTTATATATATACAGTTTGAATCGTGTGATTAATTTTTTTAAAATTACAATACAGAAACAAATACAACTGATGTGGCACCTCTATTTAAATTTACTGATGAGCAAATTGCATAGTGGTGGGGAAAATTTTGACAAGGTCAACAACGTCAACACTATGAAGTAGTAGTATTTTTACAGTTTGGGCGATAGTGATTACGATTACAAATTATATGAAACAGTTACAACCCCCCTCCCCCATGGACCCCTCTGTAAAAAAATATTGTCATAATACCACTGCTACTTATTTAAATCTATTTCTGTAATATATATTTGTGTAATATATACGTATGTTTAGAACAGCCATCTAAAAACTGACTCTATGTTCACTCTGAGTTGGTTATCTTCCCCCCCCCCCACACACACACATCACCACCACAATTGTGTAGAGCGACATTAATGTCACACCTAGGTATACACTGGGTTGGATAATTGACCTAAAGTGACTGGACAGTGTTGAATGAAGTTGAACCAACACCCCCCCCAACCCACCCCGAACTGATCTGTTAAGTACATGTAGAAAACTTGTAGTGATGTACCAAAGTACCATGCCGCCAAAAAAAAATAGCTTTTTAAACGTAAAACTCTGTGAATATTGTTTTTGCAATTACCAGTAAAAAGGTGTGTGATCAATACAGTGATCTAACCCATACCTATCACTATGTTAAAAAATGATCTTTAAAGAACACAAAGAAGCAGTAGTTAATTAAAATATATTATCTGAACCAAAAGGCGGATACTTAGTTAAATGTAGGCTTTTATTCCGAATGTATTCTATTATATCGAAAAGCGTGGTTTTATACCAACTCTGATTTTAAAAACTTTCATTATGCTGTAATACTTTAGCATTTATAATGACGATATATTAATTATGATTATAGACAAAAGCATTTTGTAAACACGAATAGTGTTAAACAATTAGGTTATATTCTTAAGTAATTATTTATTTGTTTTGACATTTATAATTAAATGTGTAGATATATACATATTTATATTAAGAGAGTGATTATTTCCCCTATTTCACTTGTCTTAAATAATTTCCCAGGAATTATTATGTAAGAATTTTTTTTACAAGAATTACAAAACAGATTGTGTTACGTTCATTGTTTTTGGTTGTAGTGTGTGTAGATTTTTGTTGTTGTTTTTGTTCTAGATTGATACAATTTTTGTTTTGTCGGCCTACATTGTGTTTTTTTTCTTATTTCTTCAGAGTGCTACTTTCAATTTATATTTATTTTACATCATAGCGAAGTAATGACATACAGCTAGTAATTATATATATATATATATATATATATATATATATATATATATATATATATATATATAATACACGTATATATATATAATACACGTATATAGAACGCGTTAAAAAATCGGCGCCTTTTTTTGCTCTTTTCGCTCCCCCTGCAACGAAAACCTGGATACGCCTCTGCGAGCATCAGAAAGTTATGTGAAATATAATTGAACGTCTTTAGGGTTAAGACTTCCATGTCTGTGGTAAGACTTCCATGTCTGTGGTAAGACTTCTATATCTGTGGTAAGACTTGTATGTCTAAGGTAAGACATCATTGTCTATGGTATGACTTCTATGTCTGTGGTAAGACTTGTATGTCTAAGGTAAGACATCATTGTCTATGGTATGACTTCTATGTCTGTGGTAAGAAGTCCATGTCTGTAGTAAGACGTCCATGGTTGTGGTAAGACGTCAATGTTTAGCGTAAGACGTCCCCTTCTAGAACTAAGCATCCATGTCTAAATAAAGACGTCAATGTCTTGGGAAAAAAAGACGTTTATGTGGGTTAAGACGCCCTTGTTTTGATGTGGCTGGCACCTGTACACTAATCAAGCAATTAATTAACCGTGCCATGACGTGGCCACCCCCGCAGCTCACAAGCTCATAAACATGCACGCTTTAAAGTCAGGAGCTTAACAACCCAGAGCTTAACAGCCGAGCTAATTAGCGAGGTCGGCATGCTGGTGGGCTGGTTCTAAGATTTAATTAGACCAATCAGTAACCCTGGCAGAACGAATGCAGTTACTGTCGTTCGTTCACCTCGTGAAACGGAGACGTTTTCTTTTGTAGAAAAACTAAATCTTGATTTGTATGCACAGCAAAAAAATCTGGAATGGGGGAGTAATGGCCACTCTACCCTGCCAGGGTGACTATCGATTTTGTTATCAAAGTTTGGACATAAATTGTTGGCATTTTTTCTGTCAATCAGCAAGAAAATATGTTTTGGTCGCATTTCTTGGTCTGCTCGCTTTCCTATTTGTGAGTATGTTATTGCGTATATATGTTTGTGTGTTAGACCATTTATTTATTTATTTTTTGGATCATTCATGTTTTTAAAGACGATTCGTGTATTTTTTATTATTAACCGTAAATATTAACTGGCAAGTTGGCCTGACTACTTCATATTTATGTGCCAGGTTAGTGCAGAATTTGTAGGTAGTTCTCTTCTTTTGTCAGTTCTATGTCTATTTCACATTAATTTTCATTATTGTTTTGTCTTTCTAAGCATTTTCTTTTTTTTTTGTAATCAAATATTACAAAAATGTGTAGCCCAGCTCAGTCTTTCTTCTAGACTAGGGGCGGGGGGGGGGAACAACAATTTCCGAGGGTGTGGCGGACACTGGTAAAAGTATATGTTTCTATATAAATTCTATTTCATTCGGGGGTCGATAGACTATCTTCGGGGAGGAGGGGGGGGGGCTTGGAAGAAACTCTGACCCAGCTCTACTTGAATATCACACATACTCTACCTGTTAGAGCGGTAGTTAGCTTCATTAAATCTTAATCTAATCCAACTCTTCGGTCTGAACGCAACCTGAAGCAATATAAAGATTTATCCAACCCCCTCCATCCAACCCCCTCCACCCCACTCCCTCACTGCCAGCACCAACATACCAGACCTAGTCATGTCACTCACCTGGAACCAAATGTTTGCTTTAGATCTACAGGTACCGGCGATGCTGTTGTTCTGTCAGGTGAGCTTACCTGTGGAGATACACCTGATATCAACTCATTTATTTACCTTCGATTTGTTCGGTACGCCAGCAACGAAGAACGATAGGTAGTTTCGTACAGTACTCTTCCCCAGGTAAAGTGCGGACTGTTGCCTTTGTTTAGACTTAATCTGACTGTACATTTGGTTACCTGTGTTCCACCGTTTGTTTACATTCTGGACTTGTGTTGACGGCGACTCAAGATGTCTGACCTTAGTGTACTGAGTGATGTCAGGTTATTGACCCGACGATTGGTTTGTGTGGGAAGTCCGTCTCACGCTTACATTATACCAATATGCTTCATTGTTCTAGGAGAATCTAGCAGCAGCATATCGCATTACTTACTGTAAACACGGTACCATCTAGAGATGCAAGGGAAATAACCACACTGCACCGAGTCATCAAACCATTGGAAACATAGAGCTCTACACGCACTCAAACAACCATCATGTACAAGTGGTGAGTAGACAGCCCTGCAGCTTGGGTCAGAGTCGAGTGACTCCAAAGCCTGAGAGTTTCGGGCGTCACACAGGTCACTTGTACAAGGTCAAGGTCAAGGTGACGGAACATTTACTTAACCCACTGTTAAGCTAGTGTCATTATTAATTTTGAACTAAATATCTACTTTTAATTACAAAATATGCCATACAGTATCTCGTTTTTATTGCAAAATACACCCTACAATATATCGTTTCAATTGCAAAATATGCCCTAGAATATCTAGTTTTAATTGCGAAATATGCCTTACAATATCTCTCAATAATCGTGAGTGTTTGTTTCGGTCATATTTGAGTTCCGTTAGACTATAGAATCCCTGCCTATTAAAAGTTTTCAAAAACTGCTGTTTAAGGTGTAAAGTGCGAACCAACATTGACCCAGTTGCGAATGGCGCGGAACAACAAATTGACAGACAGAAGTAAACAAGCGAACAGTTTAAGAATGGTACACATCGCGAAAGTTTTTTGCCACAAATACGTCTCGCGTTTAGTTAGCAGTCTTGTATTACATAGGCGAAGTGGCGTGTCGTTGTGTTCAATAAAACTGGAGCTATTTTAATTAGCTTTCTGCGCATGTCAAAACAGAAGTCTTTCAGTAGTGGTACTGAGTGCAGCAGGATGAATTGATGTCTCTGTACTTGGTACACTTCATGCTAACTTTCGCTGTTTTCTCTACCAGGGGAGAGAACGCCAAATGTAAATGTACCGATACCATGTAGACCTATAGACTACAGCGGTTAAAGGTGCCATTCTGGTGACCGAGAGACCAATCTCTATATGATCGACTTCCTATTCGTATGATTTGGGGTGTGTACTTTAATAAAATGTGTAGTTTATTATGCCTTAAGGTATTCCGAAGTTAACACATTTTTTAAAGCTGTCACTACATTCCTCGCCTGAACGTTTTTCTTCTTCGTTCTTAATTGTAAAGTTGTATGTCATTTCCTCAAACATGCTTCAGTATTACGTGTCAATGTGTTATGCGCCATAAGACCATATGTTAAGACAATAAAGCTTATGTTTACACAGAAACAAAGCAAGCACAGCGAAGATACAGACCTTCATTAACAGATTCCTTAGACATATATTGAAACTGAGGTGGCAGGACAAAGTGCTGAACATAGAACTATGGAGGAAAGCTAGGCAGGAGCATAAGACTGTGTATATAAGAAGGAGGAAGTGGCGCTGGGTGGGTCACACACTGCGAAAGGCTCACCCAAATGTTACACGCCAAGCGCTTGAGTCTAACCCCCAGGGAAAGCGGAAGTGAGGGCGCCCAAGACAGACCTGGAGGCGGATTCTTTCAGAGAACTGAAGCCGACAGGGATTTCTTGGGAGACGGCAAAATTAATAGCCGAGGATCGGATGAAATGGAAGGAAATGGTGGAGGTCCTATGTTCCATAAGGAGCAAAGAGGACAAAGTACCACAGAAATAAACAATGTCAGGTGAGAGTTTAACAAGCGTCAAGCAGACTTCCAGTGCAGCAGATTCTATACAGACAGGAGGGCAGAGCAGAGAGGTCCCGGGGAGGGGAGGGGGTGATCTAGTGCTATGAGGATTATATTATCTTTATTAAATCCATTATTAGGATAATGTATCTCATGATTGTTTAATCAATTTTAAAAGGTGGTGCAATGTTCAGAAATAGAGTGGTTTAGCATTACATATTCAATTGTACTAGTACTTTCCATTTTTAAAATTTGAATAATCGTGTGTTAAAATCTACAACTGCGTTCCCAAAAGTCATTGAAAATACAGAAACCGATTTAAACAAAATAAACATGCAAAACATAGATGGTTACTTTAAAACACATGAATGTTAACATAGGAATCTAGCCTTCTATAAAAATGCAGTGCCAATATTACAAAAGCAGATATATATATATATATATATATATATATATATATATATATATATATATATATATATATATATATATATATATATATATATATATATATATATATATATGCTACTTTTATAGATGGAGAAATTACTTTAATATTACTGAAAAAAATGGTCGCTCATAAAAATCATTTTACTAAACTTTTTGTAAGTGTAAATAATATTTTCGATATAAACCATTTTCATGTCGTGACTGTTATATTACTCGTCTAACAAATTAAATATATACTGATAATAGAAATGATACACACTGTATATAATAACAAGTGATATTCAATAATGAAATTAGTACCAACAAAATTAAATTTTAATTTTTCTATTGCGAGTAGTTAGGACACAGTGCAGATGTTTTGTGAACTAACCTTATACCTCAATCTTAATTCATTACAATCCACGTTATAGCTTAACTTGGAGTTATTTAATGTAACGGCTACAGAAAATCTATGTATTCTAGATGACCCGTGTTATAATGTATAGGCTACAGAATTTATATGTATACTAGATGACCCGTGTTATAATGTATAGGTTACAGAATTTATATGTATACTAGATGACCCTTGTTATTCAAAGCAAAATTGTTGTTCGTTGGTTAACATTAAACGAGAATCAGGCGCATTTTTAAAATGTGTACATCTTGTAGCTTGTATTGTTTGGCAAAGGAAACAACAATTTACCTCCACCCCTCCCTCATCCCACACCCCTTCTATACCAAGTTGTTATCTACCTTTTATAAAAATTACAATCGGCTGGTCACAGTTTGTTAAATTTACCGCACAGCAAGGGTAAAAGATTAACACGCTTTATTAAGTTTGCGAGTTACGATATGATTTAGATAACCATTTCTCCTAATCAGTAAGAAACAATTTTTTGTAACAGAAATTATAAATAAATTCAGTTTTATTTTGTAATAATAACATTCTAATCACCAGACAGCATGTATAACATTCTAACCATCAGACAGTATGTATAACATTGGTACACAATCCACAATCAAAAACTAAACACAGAACTTGAAACTGAAATCTGGTCTTCGTGAAAACATAAATAAAAAGGGAGAGTGATAAGTTGTAAGTAATGGTACTCGTAAAAATTAAAAAGAAGGTCATCACAGATTATAAGTAATGATCCTAAAAAAAATTTCCTATTTATACTATTGGGATCTTGTTGAGTATCGTGGTTTCTAAATGTTTGAAATTTGAATCGAAAACAAAAGCGCTCCCAACAGATTCTGTTTTTGTCGTGTTGCATATCGTTTGTTATTTTATTTTGTATAGCAGTCAGAGTCTGAAGTATCTATCTTCTCAAATTTCTTAGCTCTTGATTAAATAACAGAGAAAAAGTATTATTTTAGATTATTTCCCTTTAAAACAAATACATCGCAATTAATTCCCTTGTCTTATAGTTTTATATTCTCGTGTACGAAGTAGGCCATATACAGGAAACATTGTTATCGTGCAAAAATTCGAAATCGAGATTTGTGAAAATCTCGATTTCGAATTTTACACCTCCATGAGTAGGAAAAAAATTCATAAAAAACGTTTTAATAACAAGCTTTTATGTAATGATGCACTAAAAAGTAGAAAATAAATTATAGACTACTATTTAAATAACTA
The DNA here is from genome assembly GCF_028476545.2 of Physella acuta. Lineage (NCBI taxonomy): Eukaryota > Metazoa > Mollusca > Gastropoda > Physidae > Physella > Physella acuta. The sequence goes on along the minus strand of NW_026732723.1, from coordinate 158,849 downwards.
TAAAGAAAAGCGTGGGTCACTTTAGTATCTATTGGATACCTTTACTAATGTTAAGGAAGACACCCACGCTTTTCTTTATAGTTATTTAAATAGTAGTCTATAATTTATTTTCTACTTTTTAGTGCATCATTACATAAAAGCTTGTTATTAAAACGTTTTTTATGAATTTTTTTTCAGTACTTTACATGTTTTATCTACAATAGAGTTACATGACTAAAAACCATTGCGCGCCTACTGAACATCACGTTCAGTAGGCGCGCAATGGTTTTTGAACGCAGCCATTACGTGGTCGTGATGGCGCAGCTATTGATGACGCGTGTGGTGTGGTTGGCTAGACATGCCTACTAATTCGGTCCAAATTTTAATTAATTCATAAAAAATCAATTAGGCATCCAATTAAGTCAAATTTAGTTTCAGATTGCATTGTCTTCATGTCTTGACCCACGTGCCAACTGTGAATCGTGTCGGTCAAGTAGAACTGTCCGAATTTTCACTCCTGCGTTTCCGTCAAGACAGACTGACGACAGACAGAGGAAGTGAGTTAAATAAAAGCTTGTAAAAAATTTTGAAATTGTGTAGGCCTACATATGTTTGTGTGTATATATGTATATGTGTGTATGTGTGTATGTTTGTGAACACGATAACTTGAGTACCGTTACAGCTAGGCTGATGAAATTTCATATAAAAGTATTATATCAAATGTGTAGTTCTGTACCAACTTTTCAGCGATTTTAGGTAAGTGGAAGTGTAACTTATTTAATTTTTGGTTGTTCAAAAGCCTATATTTTGATAGATAAACGAAATTTCACATATAAGTAAAAGATCTAATTCTCTTCCGCATGTCAAATTTTGAGTAATTTCCGTTGACCGGAAGAAGTAATTTACGTTATTTTCACTTTCTCAACAACAAAAAACGCATATGAATTAATACTATTACGCACTATTATACACACATTGTTTGGTGTTAACTTGGTGCGCAATTCTTTTTTTTTTCGCGAGATTCTAATCATTTTTAAAAAGTTTAAGTAATTAAAAATTAATTAAAAATCATGTCTATATCCCGATTTGCCATCCCCCGTAGTGTTATATAAGAATATACCAGAAAGTTTAGGGGAGATCACTCCCGCTTTATTTAATTTATGTAAGCCGACAATGTACAAGAAGTTCACGATAGTATTTTATAAGCGTTGTACCATAAAATAAAACTTCATTCAGTTTGGACAGAATTGTTAAAAATTTCGCGGGCAGCTATAATATCTTCCTTCAACACTAATGAAAAATTAATTTAATGTATGGACATGCCTTTCTTCTGATGGATTTCCCCCAAATATGGATCCAGAAATTTTTTTTTTTCACACTGCAAGATAAATAAACCGGGAGTGATCTCCCCTAAACTTTCTCGATTATTCTTATATAACACTACATGTGGTGGCACAAGGTACTAATTATTCCACTTAGACTTCACTGTTAAATCACCTTTTCATTGCTGTTAAAAATCCGCTAACAAAATAAATGGAACATTAAAATAAGCTGACCATTTATATATAAGCTGACACAATAGCTGACCAACAAAATAAGTAGACCAGTGAAATAAATTGACCAATAGGTTACGTTGACAATGGGAATACATTACGGAATGAAAAGAAACTGTCTAATACTTTGTTACAGTGAACATTTTGTTACATAAAATATTTTATAACAGCTCATTCTATTTTTTATATTTGACCCTTTCGCATGTCCCATTGCTCTTCTAAAGCTGAAATTAAAGTGGTTTTTTTTTTATATTTCAAACGATGACCGCTCTCCTCTCCCGTGTGGGGTTCAATCTAATTACAGCGAGGTCAGTTAGTGAGATGGCCGGTCACGTGGCAACTCACACCTTGCATCAAATGCACGTGCACAAACATGTGGGATAATATCAAATGACAAGAAATATGATAGCTACATGCATTTAATGTCTATGGTTTCTTTATGTCTTTTGGGAAATACCACAGTGGCAATATCACACGTAACAGTACCGATACCACTCTTAACTGGGCCGAAATTACACTATGAAGGGCCAATAACAAAATTTGACGGCCGATGCCTCACTATTTTTTTTAGATACAAAGAGTAACTCGTCAATTTGTAATAGCTCATTTAATATTTAATAAGACAGAAAATCAGATATTATTGCGTTGTCATCGAAGATATTCATTCACAAAAATCGATCCATTGGAAATTTGTCACCGTACAGATAGAAAACCTCAAACCCAGTAACGGACCAAGTAACTTCATGTAAAAAAATTCGATTGTGAAAGGAAATTTAAAAAATGTAAATCCTAACGACAAAAAAAATAGAAAAATTCCGGTCATATTTTTAACTCCCTGTAAAGCGACATGAAGAGTTCCCTCCCTGTGACGTCATCAGACATGCGCACTGACTTGGTCATTTTTACAGTTGACGTGAAGAGGTGGCTAGATGAATGCTAACGAGTGCTGACTCACACTTTGTTTGATGGTTGAGCAGGTGTAGTGCTCACCTAGCAGTGGTGCTATCAGAAGAGCTGTGTGGGAAGGTGGTGGGGAAGTAGCGCTTTACTCCCAGTCAGGGGTGGTATCAGAAGAGCTGTGTGGGAAGGTGGTGGGGAAGTAGCGCTTAGCTCCCAGTGAGGGGTGGTATCAGAAGAACTGTTGGGAAGGTGGTGGGGAAGTAGCGCTTAGCTCCAAGTTAGGGGTTGTAGCAGAAAAGCTGTGTTGGAAGGTGGTAGGGGAAGTAGCGCGTAGCTCCAAGTTAGGGGTGGTATAAGCGAATGCAAAAAAGAAATTCAGACAGCAATCCTAGTCAACCAGCTTTATAGCATAAAAAATGGACATGAAATCCTTAATTGTGTTAGATAAAATCCCTTAGAGTTGACAACTGAGAACGAAGAAGAAGATTAATAAAAAAAAATCTTTGGGTATCGTGCACGATCGTATTAGCTATTCGATTTATGTTCTCATTACTAATTAGTACATATTTTTCTTGTGTGTCTGTGAGTACAATCGGTCAATTATGAACGTGTTGATTTGCTGTTAATTGCTCACATAAACTGGACGTAAAATGTCTAGACACTATTGAAGTGATGTATTGCCTGTTTTTAATTGAAATAGTAGTACGTCATTGAGTTCACCCAGCTCAAATGTGTACCTGGCTCGCGTTAGGAAAGTACTGGTGGGTATGCATAAAGCTGACAACATTATCCCTTCATGCACAAAAACAGATAAACTCTACTTCATCTGTTCCATTCCCCGCCAGACTTGAAAAGGTAACATTACCTCTACATTACATCCTGACCATTACATCCTGACCATTATATCCTGACCATTATATCCATATTGATCAACTTACATAAAATTCTAACAGCGTAAGTCACATATTTTTTCCTAACTATCGTTAAATATCTGACCGAATTTCCGACCCACGGTTTCGTACATCGTAGTTCAGCATCAGCCATCTTGGTGAAATACTTGTCACAACAATTCAATTCTCCCTGGAGAATGTGTCATTTCTCACAGTACCAGCAGCAGACGGCGTTTAAACGCAGCCAAACGTGGCACTGAAACGTCATAACACCTTCCTCCACCCCGACATCAAAGACTCATTCAGGGGCGAATAACTCGTGAACAGATCGTCAGAAAATCCGCCAAAGTTTAGTTTACTTGAAACGCTTCATCGGTTTTTATAACCCTAAGTTCAGCCAGTGCAGCTGATGAAGGAAATATTGTATTTTAAGGATAACAGACAGGCAGCCATCTTGAGCTGAGCACTCGAAGCGACAACAACTCACAGTTTTTATTGAAGAGGTTTTTGTATACATAAACAAAGCCCGGCTCTAAAATATTTAACACCCCGGCGTGAGTACTTAGCACTCGCTGCCCTGCACGCAGTATTTTATATTTAATTCAAACAACTGGGAGGAGGGTTAGTAAGACAAGGTCTGAGGACCCATAATCCAAGTTTTATGATAATTTTATTGTAATAGAATTATGTAGATAGTAAAGTTCAGCTTTCAAACATAACCATCCGTTGGGCAGATAACTTAGCTCATATGCACCTTGACCTCAGCATATAAAAAGATGATGTGGTCAGCACTAAGCCCAGTTGCCTTAATTTTCTAATTCGAGTCAGGTACCCGTCATTGCTGGGTGGACTTAGTGACGTCCTGCAGCCTCAAGATCCGAATTCCAGACTTTTGGGCTTGCAGTCAAGCACTCTACCACTCCACCACGCTGTCCCCTGACTCAAAATCCAAGAAAACAAAATGACTGATGTGATATAAGTGTTATTGTTATTAAACACGTTAAATATACTCAGCGCAAATTATAGAATTGTGTTATAACCAAAATATAATTCAATAAATAAATGATACACTCCTTGTACGGGTCAACGTATTCTCCCAAAAATGACATGCATCGGGTCACATTGGATTAATTTGCTGAGGTTAAGCGAGTCACGTCGCGCTGATGTATGACTCAGAAAATAAAAGGGAAAAAATGGATCACATTGGTGCTGTATCCGCTTGTAAGCCCGTTTCCTAGCCGCGATAGAAAACAAAATTCTCGTAAAAAAAAACCTATCAGAACTTGACACTTGTTATCAAACTTTTGTCAAGAAAATCTAACGCACCGGATCACCTTGTAGGGATCCACAACGGATATTCCCAATTTATTGTGCGCGTTTTTCACCGCGAGGAACAAGTCGCGGCCGTGTTGCGCGCGCTTTATTTGCCGGAAGTGGTGGCATTATGACGCAACCGTACACTTCCCTCTCCTCTATAGCATACAATGATGGCGAGGCGTGAAAAATGTTGACCTAGATAATTTAGATCAATTTTTGACAGATTTACTGTAATCAACTAAAAGTTTACTGGCACTGTTCCAAAGAATTTTTTAGCCTGCTATTGAGAAACAAACACAAAAAAAAGTTTAAAATTAACATCGATCAGACTAGACCCCCAAAGCACTGGTTTTTATTTATTTAAAAAGCTTTCTGCGTCAACCGTTGTTTGTAAATGTTATGCCAAGAATGTGCTTTCTTAAGACGCCAGGGGAAAATGATGTATGGGAAAAAACAACAACATAATAACTAATTAACAACGCTGCCAAATAGACACAAAAATGATTGTTTAAACAATGATCTTACATAAATTTACCCATGTTAGTAGTATGTTATATTACATTAAGTTAGCTTCTAAGATTACATTACATTAGCTGTGATATTACATACATTTGCTGTAATATTACATATATTACTGTAATGTTTCATACATAAGCTGTAATCTTACATACATTAGCTGTATGTACATTTGCTGTAATATTACATACATAAGCTGTAATATTACATACATTAGCTGTAATATTACATACATTAGCTTTTTTCTAAAGTTCATTATTAGATTGAAGAGACGACCATCTTTCATCACATTTTTTGTGTGCTAATCTTCGCGTTGTGTGGGCAGGAACCTCTTGTTACAGAGGTCTGAGACTTTTGGCACCGTGATCACATCTAAAGAAACAATCGTGACACGTGATCCCACTTTTAGGAACAATACCTAGATTTAACTAACTGAAACAGACACGCCACGCCACCTAGTTTTGAACAGTCATTTCTGTGTGGTGGTATGATTATGACCTCACTCACCCCGTCAGTTCTGTGTGGTGGTATGATTTTTATCTCACTTACCCAGTCATTTCTGTGTGGTGGTATGATTATGATTTCACTCAACCAGTTGAACTAATGTCAAACGTCAATTTTTCTATCACCAACATTGTGCACGCAAGCTTTGCTTCAAACTATGGACAATTTAAAGTAACCGTTACAGCACAATGCTTGATGCCATTTACCCCACATTTAGTGCCAATAGACCACCCTGACAGAAGTAACGGATCTCTACTAGACATAAAGTCATGCGTCTAGCCGTTAGGTAGCCATGACGGTAGCAATGTAGGTGGCTATTAGGCTGACATGGGTAGCCACTATGGTAGCCGTATGGTAGCCATGACGGTAGCCTGATAAATTCCAAGTTTTCTGAGACCTAACTAAAACCAGATGTTGACACGCAAGGTTTACTGCCCCTTCAGTAAATGGTGTCACTAATTCCTAGCAGTTTCAAATTCTGTTTACTACACAACACTAAAACAGGTGTATGTAAAGAATGAAGAGAACTGATATATGTGATTTAATTAGTTTAGAACCGATAAAACTACATTGACCGAAAGGGTATTACGTCATGTTTTTAAACCTACAATAAATCATTTTTGTAATTAACTTCATTAAGTCGCAGGGTATTTTTGTGTCTTCTACAATTTCATTTTTTAATGATAGATGGGCAATATATATTCCCCAATGGGATATTCACTGAATAAAATTAAAACATTTTTTTTAAAGCAGAACTGGTGCAGATAAACTCATCCCCTCCCTCCACCATCCCCCCACCCCACCCCACCCCACCACCCACCGACCCCCCCCCCCCTCTCCCTCCCCCCCCCCCCCCACAAGCGAATATCTGTAATGGCGATGTACTATCATGTCGGACTGTCAAACGAAGAATATATTTGCATCCGCTTTGAAGCGTGTGTGGGCTGCGTTATCGATGTTGAGAGGTGTAAAATACGATCAATGGCATTACCACATCGTCACAGCGATAATCTGGATGTTGAAATAAAAATTATTGATTTATTTTTTAACAACAGCGAGTCATGTTTGTGACGTAAATCAGAGTTACTGCTCTTGTATCTTCACCTACCGCACCGCCACCTCCACCCAAGCCAGTGGAATTACTTCCCCTTGTTTTGCTTTCGTTTCAAACAAACACGGCGCACTGCGACAGGGGAAATAACTGGTTATTACCGAGGTTGCATCGTCAAGTCGGGTAACCCATCTATTACCGTGACGCAGGAATAGTAAATCTATTATTAGCATCTGAAAGTGACGCGTCATCATGGAATTCGAAAAGTGCACGGGTATTTCCGTTCTGTGGGACCAAAACATTTCGATCGGCGCTGTGGATGAGGTTTTCAATTGTAAACAGACTATCAAACACCTTAATAGTGTGTAGTTATCTGACATCAGTGATGTTGGTACATACATAATGGTGTCTGGCCATCTGACATCAGTGATGTTGGTACAGACAATAGAACACAATAATGGTGTATGGGGGTCGTCCATAAATGACGTCACACTCGTACGGGGGAGGGGGGGTCCGTAATTTTGTGACGGTGTGTGACGAGGGGAAGGGGTTCAGATGGTGTGACGTCACTTTTTTGCATCATAAAAAAGCAGAGTTAAAACACGAGTTTTAGCCGTTATTTCGCGTTTAAGAAAACGGTTTTAATAAATTGTAATAGGAATTGATCAAAATATTCTATGTTGACAGAGTTCTGACAAGATTTTGGAAAAATATCGATGTTTTAAGAAAAATTCAACATCAATTTTGAGGGGGGGGGGGTGTAGGCTGAGGTGTGACGTCATTTTAGGGGGAAGGGGGTGGCTTTTTGTGACGGGAGGTAAGAATCGGCAAAAAAAGTCATTTATGGATGACCCCTATGGCTATATAACATCAGTGATGTTTTAGATACAGTGTCTGACCATCTGACATTATAGTGATGTGTGTACAGACACAATGATGTCTGGTCATGTGGCACCATCGTTGGTGTTTGTCATTTGTTAGTCGCGCTCTGATATCCACCGTATCGTTCCACCGTTTTTTAATAGTTTTTTTTTTAAGTTACAGCCCTTTAATAAGCCTTGCTTCTCTCCCCTTCTATTACGACATTTAAATACATCCCCCACGCTAAAAAAAATTCCTAATAGATTCTCCTAATAGTAATACGGTTTGTACTCATAGACCATACAAAAATTGATTCTATACTCGTACAAAAAAATGACACTATACACATACGAAAATTGATTCTATACTGAAACAAAATGTGATGTTCAACTCCTGACACCAGAAAGCACTGACTACATCACAAACGAAACACGGAGCGCCCCCCCCCCCCCCAGCAGCTAGTACATGTTTGTACTCTCTACTCCCGGGCAACAACTAAATTCACTTGTTTACTTTCCAACTTCACAGTACACTCGTCTAGACTTAGTCCAACTTGGCCAAACTTTTTCTTTTCGATCAAATACATAGCAGAGTATGGAAGTTTGGGGGGGGGGGGGGAGAGGGACGACGACCTAGCCAGTTATTGAATCGGCTTGAATGGACAGTTTGTCCGTTAAAAAAAACATGGCGGATGATATCGGTTCATTGATTGGTTCGACGATCAAAGTCACGCACAGGGCTCACGCTTCGGCAGACGTCAGCTTTGAGTTTTGGCGTGTGAAGAGTCTGCTATTGTGTGATCAGTCGTCTGCTAACCACGTGATGGTCTTGCTGTGGGGGGAGCAGATCTCAAAGATCACGTTGTCACGGCTATTCCCAGCGTTTAATGACCACGTGGGGACGTGATCCAACAATGCTTTTATTTTGGTCTGAACAGTTTCGTGAAAACAAATTCATGTTGACTGTGGCCAGCTTTATAAAGTGGCCAATGTGGCCAATTAAAGAACGTTTAAACAGAAGACAACTTTAACAGCGAACAGAATAAACACACATTTGCAAATCATTTTCTCCTTTATTTTGCATTAGTTTTTTAAAAAGTGAGTTTAAATCGTTGTAAGTAGTTTTAAAACAATGTGTTCTTCGTTAATCGGGAATAAAAAAACTCATCCACACATACACGACACACGCGCACACACACATTTTATAATAAATAAACCTTCTCTGTGTTCTATGTAATTTAAAAGCGCATTCGTCAAACTGCTGGCACAAACCTCCCACAACATGAAGCAGACGATCGCCAGTCCTGTGTACCAGCCATCTCTATCGTACGCCATACAATATTAATGCTCTGGTTGATATCCAAAAATTATTTTCATTTCCACATTAGTATTGATATTCACAATTTAATGATTTCCACATTTGTATTGATGCTTACATTTTTCTGGTTCACCTGTGCAAATCTTCGGTAGTTGATATTCATATGTTTCTATTCGCATCCAAATTTGTGTATTGACATCCATACTTTTCTATTGACATCCACATTATTCTCTTGACATCCAGATTTTTCTATTGACATCCACATTGTTCTCTGGACATCCACATTTTTCTATTGACTTCCACATTTATCTTTTGACATCCACATTTTTCTATTGACATCCAAATTGTTCTCTTGACATCCACATTTTTCTATTGACACCCACATTTTTCAATTGACATCCACATTTTTCTATTGACATCCACATTTTTCTATTGACATCCACAATTTTTCTATTGACATCCACATTTTTCTATTGACATCCACATTTTTCTATTATGTGTAGGAGAAGGACCACGAATATCGTCTGAGACAGCTTATTGAGTTCCTGTCAGGAAGACGACCCTGCTACGCCGTGTCATCGATCCCTTCCCAGAATGCCCCAATCTGACGCGATGAATTGGCTCAATAGCCAGACTATTCCACCACTTTTTTACATTTTCTATTAGTCAATTTTTCCAGCAAACTGATTACCACTGTATAATTTAGTTGGAGTATATATGGTTCAATTTAACAAGTCTATTGCTTCGTTAATATGATATCGCGTAAAATTGTTCTAGCAATACAATGGTATTGCTTGCGTATACAATGTTGGATACTGAACGATGGTCAAACGTGTTTGCCAAATGGGCAGGAGTCGGTTATGAGAGACGCTGGGCTTGTGTGGAGGTGTGGGAGTGTGTGTGGGTGTGTGTGCATGCGAGTGTGGATAGGTGTATGCGTGCGTGTGTGGGTAGGTGTATGCGTGCGTGTGTGGGTAGGTGTGTGCGTGCGTGTGTGGGTAGGTGTATGCGTGCGTGTGTGGTTAGGTGTGTGCGTGCGTGTGTGGGTAGGTGTGTGCGCGCGTGTGTATGTGTGTGTGTGTGCTGTAGACACGCCCAGTATGTTTGTACTCTTCCTCTAAAAGTTCAAATTGTATTAGAAGACCTCACCTCCCCAGAAATGTATCCCCAAAATGTGTACTTGTATACAAATACCCAGACTTTCCGAGCTAACAGGAAGTCACCTACAGTCTACGACCTGCGCAGTGAGATAAGTCGACCGGAAGCTGTCTCTCTTCAAGCGTAAGGGTTTATGCAAATGACGGAAATTCCCAAACTCTGAAAAAAAATTCATAAAAAACGTTTTAATAACAAGCTTTTATGTAATGATGCACTAAAAAGTAGAAAATAAATTATAGACTACTATTTAAATAACTATAAAGAAAAGCGTGGGTCACTTTAGTATCTATTGGATACCTTTACTAATGTTAAGGAAGACACCCACGCTTTTCTTTATAGTTATTTAAATAGTAGTCTATAATTTATTTTCTACTTTTTAGTGCATCATTACATAAAAGCTTGTTATTAAAACGTTTTTTATGAATTTTTTTTTCAGTACTTTACATGTTTTATCTACAATAGAGTTACATGACTAAAAACCATTGCGCGCCTACTGAATATCACGTTCAGTAGGCGCGCAATGGTTTTTGAACGCAGCCATTACGTGGTCGTGATGGCGCAGCTATTGATGACGCGTGTGGTGTGGTTGGCTAGACATGCCTACTAATTCGGTCCAAATTTTAATTAATTCATAAAAAATCAATTAGGCATCCAATTAAGTCAAATTTAGTTTCAGATTGCATTGTCTTCATGTCTTGACCCACGTGCCAACTGTGAATCGTGTCGGTCAAGTAGAACTGTCCGAATTTTCACTCCTGCGTTTCCGTCTAGACTGACGACAGACTGACGAGGAAGTGAGTTAAATAAAAGCTTGTAAAAAAAAATGTTGTTCAATTCAAATGACTTGTAGTGCATTAGTAAATACAGTAATGTTTTTCTACAAAAAACTTGGTCCCTGATAAAAATAGTCAAATTGAAATGGCTATGTTTTGCCGATCGATATTTGCATATATAGAAAAGCTGGTCTAATTCACTACTCTAAAACAACACACAATCTACCACACACCACAGCTAGAAAATAAAATACTTAAAAAAAACCTTTTAAAAAACCACGTTTTTCTTGTGGACTAAAAAGTAGAAAATAACTATTTACATACATTTGATGACAAAAAACGTGGGTACGTTCACCATCAAATTTCCCGACCCATCTGCCCGACCCACGTTTTTTGTCATCAAATGTATGTAAATAGTTATTTTCTACTTTTTAGTCCACAAGAAAAACGTGGTTTTTTAAAAAGTTTTTTTTAAGTATTTTATTTTCTCCTTTTTAGTCCGTTGCTACACATGAAAAACGTGGTTTTTAAAAAAGTTTTTTATATAGTTTATTTTCTACTTTATCTAATGACTTGATTAAGTATGAATTGACTAAGTGTTTATAAATACACGGACTAAAAAAATCTTGAGCGACCAGGATTCGAACCTGGGTTGTCGCGGCCACAACGCGAAGTACTAACCACTATACGATCACGGCCAGCGCGCTCACATCGATTGGGGCCGAAGTATCTGTGTCAACAAGCCTCCAGTCTTGTCGGTATCTTTAGAAATCATGTCCTCAATTTTATGGTCCTTTGGGCGTAATTAAATTAAGCTAATTACGGTCTCTAATTGCTAGTTTTTATGATTGCATCTGAAATTGTTAGGCGAAAGTAACCTGCATGCCAAATTTCAGATCTATAGAGCAATCAGAAGTGGGCTAATTTTCGATGTCAATTTTAACAACAAACACATCCACGCGAAGCTGAGTTAATAAAAACGTGTTAACATACATTTGATGACAAAAAACGTGGGTACGTTCACCATCAAATTTCCCGACCCATCTGCCCGACCCACGTTTTTTGTCATCAAATGTATGTAAATAGTTATTTTCTACTTTTTAGTCCACAAGAAAAACGTGGTTTTTTAAAAAGTTTTTTTTAAGTATTTTATTTTCTCCTTTAAGCCTCCAGTCTTGTCGGTATCTTTAGAAATCATGTCCTCAATTTTATGGTCCTTTGGGCGTAATTAAATTAAGCTAATTACGGTCTCTAATTGCTAGTTTTTATGATTGCATCTGAAATTGTTAGGCGAAAGTAACCTGCATGCCAAATTTCAGATCTATAGAGCAATCAGAAGTGGGCTAATTTTCGATGTCAATTTTAACAACAAACACATCCACGCGAAGCTGAGTTAATAAAAACGTGTTAACAATACACCACACACCACACACAAAAAATACATTCAGCGGGTTCGTGTCATTATCTGACGAAATGCAAAAATTCCATCTCTCCAGATGTCTTTTTTTTACTGTTCGTTATTATCTGGCTGTTTCCATTCACGGCATTTATTTCACACGGGTGTGTTGCCGTGCGTTTATTCGGGTGTGTTGCCGTGCGTTTATTCGGGTGTGTTGCCGTGCGTTTATTCGGGTGTGTTGCCGTGCGTTTATTCGGGTGTGTTGCCGTGCGTTTATTCGGGTGTGTTTCCGTGCGTTTATTCGGGTGTGTTGCCGTGCGTTTATTTCACACCCGTATATTGCCGTGCCAATTTGTCAGTCATAATTTCCACTGGCACAATTGCCTTCCCATAAAAATATGATATTACCTAATATCCAGTTTGCGAAATTATTGCTCCATAAAATCCATACCATCTCCGTTACTCTACTGACAGTACAGAAACGTTATAACTCCAGAATATTTTGTGCAATATGTGGACATAAAATTGACACCTGCGTGATATCCTAACGTTATATTGATTGATCGGCTATCATAGACACGTTACATTTATCGATTAGGTATAACCTCAAGACTAGATCGATTATGTATAACCTCAAGACTCTCTGTATCGATTAGGTATAACCTCAAGACTAGATCGATTAGGTATAACCTCAAGGCTAGATCGATTAGGTATAACCACAAGACTCGCTGTATTGATTAGGTATAACATCATGCTTCCCTTTATCAATGTACATCTGGCATAACTGAAGCAGTGATGTACAACCAAGATAGCCTTATGCCGCCCCTGAGCTTCAGGGTAAAGCTATCTTCCAGCGCAGATATTTGTTTTTTTTTAATTTATGCTGTGTGTCTGTCCAGGCTTACCATAAACAGGTGAAGCAGAGTGAACGTAATTCTTTGTCCATGGCATATGAATGAATAGTGCTGTCAGTACTAAGCTCAGCCAACTTTATTTTCACAGACTCGAGTCAGGTACCCATTAAAGTTGGGTGGGCTCTGGGATGTATTTTTGATACGAAATTGTATGACGTCACATCGTGATATCACGTTGTATGACGTCACATCACAGGGCGAACCACGCTGTATGACGTCTCTTGTCTTGTCTCCTTGCCTGACGTCCCATCATCTGCCTCGTCATCTGACGTCATCCAATCTTCCGTGTCCACCAGACCGGAACGTCTAGACTTGGAGCAACGTCACACACGTCACGCAACCTTTCAAGAAAAAAAATGTCGTCTGCAATGATTGTCTGTCATTCTATATGCCCCGCTCTTCTGGTGTCATTGAACCAGTTTACAGTTAAAATTATAAAACGCTGGTTCAGCCGTTACAGCAGCGTTATCACATGTTTGCTCATCAACAGACACAGGATCAACCTCATGTTGATGGAATTAATTTAAGTGAAGGAGAAACTGAGCAGTCACAAGCAAAATATGGGGAAATCTTCAGGTGACTAAATTACCTGCATTTTTAACTAGGGGTTAGGGTTATGTTTAGTCAATTGAAGGAGGCTTTGTTTAGAGTTATGTTTAGTTATATTTGGTTGCTGACAAAACACAACAACTTTGCCGGGCTATTATGATGTAGACTAATTCGAGATATCAGATTAAAATAATCGATTGGATAATTGCTTACGTTTTGATAGGACTTTAAGAAATACCATACTCAACTCAAAAAGAAAAGATAATTATGGTTGCATACGTTCACACTTCTGTCGTCCCTGTATTGTAAGTAAAAAGTAGGATGCAGATAGGAGTGAGGGAATTATTTCATACTTTTGTTTTTTTAAGTTTTATTGTTAATAAACAGTTAGAAATACACACCAGAGTACACTAAATATGTTAAATGATGGTTTATTATTTGGTTAAGCTAAGATGCAATACAATTTCAGCAAAACCTTAGAGTAAATGTACTTAAATTCAAATACAATTCACAGTCAATCTGTGATTTATTTTCGAATATTTTAAAAATGATTTTATTTTATTCAAAATATTTATTTTACGTTGATTATTTTTATCTTTAATGAACTCAGACAACAGGTAAATTACCAATGGTTGCCTCGATATTGTCAGGTGATCGGCCGCATATTCCGACATTGATCAATAATTACAATTGAGATCGATCCATATTGAGTACGTTACCTACAAACTTTGACCTTACACGCAGAGTTAGGAAAAACACATTGTTTTATTCTGTAGACGTTTTGTTTACTGTATCAGTTTCGATTACTATACGCTAGTCAATTAAAGCTTGTTTTAATGAATGACCTCGGAGTGATTAGTAGAATGTTTTATTCAACAACATCTTTTAAAGTATCACTAGCATGCTAAAAATGTATTTAAACAGTTTTTTTTGTGTTAGATGCAGGGTTAGTAAGGACACTTACATAAAAACATGAGTTATCTATTAAAGCTTAACCCGTGCATACTGTTGCATAAAAGATTAAATCTGAACCATTGACTTTGGGTTGCGGTTAAAACCTGTTCAATCGTCCGTAACGGTATGAGCTTAAGTAAACAGATTAAAGAATTCGTTGGTGTGGGAGAGGGGAGGGGGGGGGGTTGTATCAGCTGGGCGCAAATCGTCCCAGGAGTTAATTGTATGGTGGGGGGTGGGGGGGGGGGCTGGAGGCTGGAGGCTAGGAGCAGATGATTCAAGTGCTATCTTCATCGCCTACTTGTTTATACATACATGTGTCTGTATATATATATATATATATATATATATATATATATATATATATATATATATATATATATATATATATATATAATGGGTATTTATGTTTGTATGTGCTGTTTATGTTTGTCCAGCTAAAACCTACAGGTTAACAGAAATAGGTTCCAGGAGGTTTAATCCCAGACAACCCTCTGTAAACAAATCCCATAACGTAAGATTTCTATAGCCTCACAGATCTCATCGCCTCTATTCGTCTGCACGCGCCCTCCCTTTGAAACGTCACTCACATTAAGCCCAGGGAACGGGTGAGTTACAATGTTGGCCTTGAAAGTTTGTAAAGTTTAAAGGTCGGGAGGCGAGCGTCGGCAGAAGTTTTTTTTTTTTTTTTTGTTTTTTTTTTTTTTTTTTTTTTTTGTTTTTTTTTTTTTTAAAAACGTGAGCGATTTAAATTTTTGTGAGCTGAGGATGTATGTTGTTTGTTGGGAGTTTACCGACACTTATTTTTGGAAACTTTGAGGAGAGAGAGAAAGTGAGAAGGAAAGAGGGTGAAAAGAAAGATTAGAAATAACAGATTGAAAAAGAGAGAGAGAAAGAGAGAGAAAGAGAGAGAGACAGAGAGAGAGGGATTAGAATTTAAAAAGAAGAATACAAAGTATAGCCAAAATACTTTAAGGAAATCTTGATACATACTTATGTAGACTGAAGTGAGATAGAGAGATAAGATCTACTTATGTCGACTGAAGTGAGATAGAGAGATTAAAATCAATACAAAGTTCTAAGATTGATGTTGTTAAAGTAACGAAGGGGGACAACTTTTTTTTAAAGTGTTAGAAAAATCTTCAAGTAGCACGTAGGAAAAATGTAGGCCAGTGTTAAGATGTAACTCGATACGAAAGGAAGGTTGAAGTGGATCTACGAATTAACTTCAGTCATGCGTGACTGGAAAATCAAGTCATGGGTGCTGACTTGGTCATTTATTAAATTTGCTGCGGAAAAAAAAACTCAATCAGTTTCAATAACGTCAAGAACATTTGTTGAGTGAGCTACCGGAAGCGGGTTGAGCAGACGAGACTTGAGTTGTGAGCAGACGAGACTTTGATACTCGCGTGTGTCAGATGTAATCAGGTGTGGCGCGTCTCGTGTATTGATGACGTTGATCTCATTAAACTAATCAGTATCGGAATTTGTTTGCTGCACTGAAAGTATTGAAACAAAATTGATGCAATTTGAAAATTTTTGTGAATGGACGACAAAATACGAATAAATATAAATGATTTAAAAAAAAAGTTGTGTTCCGAAGATATACACAGGGGTAGACAGACATACATAACAAGTAAGGCTAGGTGGGGTGGGGGATGATGGGAAAACTTTGAAATAGAGTTCCATTGACGTGGAGCTGTTTCAACTGTATGCTGGTGTAGCGAGTTGTATACTGAATAGTTTACATAGTTTAAATATTTTAATTCGCTGTGGATGTTTTCTGATCACATGGCGCAAGTCTTCAACTGTTTAATTTTCAAATGTGTTAGCTGTATTGGGGGAAAAGCTCAACAAAATTATTTTTCTGACAGTAATCTTCATCTAGAAGGAGAATGTAAATTGTTGATACGCAACGGCTTTGGATTAGCCACATTTATTAATTGACCATACCCGCTAAATTAACCACATTTGTTAATTAGCTGAAACTGTTGATAATCTATACATGTTGATTATTAACATTCGTTGATTAACAAATTCTAATTAGCCTCATCTATTGATTCTCCAAACATGTTGATTAACCATAACTTTTGATTAATCACATCCGTTAATTATCCACATCTGTTAGTTAACCATATCTGTTAATTAACCTCACATGTTAATTAACCACCCGCACGTATTTGTACAACCCACAACTATACCTTAACATGGCTCCTATCCTGACCTTAAGCTTGACCCGACCCTACAGATGTAAAGACTCCAGTTACGCTAGCCGATTACAATGGAACCAAATACTTCAACAGCCAATAGATTCAGATTACAGTGGGCTAGCCTACCCCAGACGCCATCCATCACTAATGCCACTTGCAGACGACACTAAAGTACTTCACGATACCACTCACGCTCACAATGGTTGTGTTCAATCATTTATTCACCATTGTGATCTATATTTCAGTTGACTCCACGCTTGCAGTGTCTTACAATAGAAAATATGATCGAACACGCAGATGATCTACAGAAACAAACAAGAGCCGTACCACATTAGTCTTGACACTAAATCAACCACTAGATGGTGTGTTCAACAGCTGGTCTATTCTTCAACACTAGACTCTATGTTCACTTAGATCGCTAAAACAGCGAAATGAATAGACAAACGCTTAAGGTATAGCCGGATGGAAAAATAAATAGTTACTCAAAAAAGCACTCACCTAGATAATAACGATATAACGATCAAAGCTGGAAATAAAAGACCTGAAATTTGAAAAAGATTTTCTCATAATCCCCTCCGCTCCCATTTACAAGGTACTTGGTTAAAATTGCCTGGAAAGTATCCTTTTATACGTGATGGCAGGTAGGTCACATGAACTGGAGTTCATTTAACCAAGGCTTTGTATGTCTTCGCTAGCTTAATATTGATGTTGTTGGCTAATAATTAATTCAAGATGATCAGGTTTTTGAAATTCATCCGAGGATTCGAAAATTCACTTTGAAACCTAATTTAATTAAGTCTATCCTAATATAAAGCTACAGCATAGGGAAATCCAATGCTTGAATATCGCCGGTTCAAGAATTTAAAAATCTAGTGCTTGAATGTCGTAGGTTCTAGATTTTTAAAACATAGTGCTTGAGTGTCGTAGGTTCAAGATTCTAGTTCTTGAATGTCGTTGAATAATTATAATAACTGGGAACAACATAACATGCTAAATCCCTATCATATATAGCAGGTTAAATCCCTAGCATATATTGCAGGTTAAATCTCTAGCACATATAACAGGTTAAATCTCTAGCACATGTTATCGTAATAAGAAAATAAACATGTCCTGAGCCAAAGCTTTTAACCTATAAATTAACTTAACCACTATCTGTAAACCAGGGATAACACACGTCTACCAATACAGGATACCATTATCAGCTGTAAGGCGTCGCTATTCTTGTATTCCCATGTGTTCACCAATCATTCACGTGATGTGTGGTCAGGTCATTGACCCCCTCAGTGCTGGCTGTGATATCGACTAAATCCCTACCGTGATTATTGGAACCTAACCCTTCCAAGCGGGTAATGTTTTATTATTGATAAAATCGGATGGACGTTTTATTGGGCGATAAAAATAACGGCTGACTTCCGGTTTTCAAAGTTCGTTTAATTTACTAAAGTTATACCTGGACGCAAAATATCGCGTGCAAACAAGACTGGGCGACCTAACTCCCCTTGTAAGAAGGTTTTATATTCGCTTCTCACGATCAGCACATACCTGTGAATGAGGGAGGTAATTATGTAGGATTGTGTTTGTATTTCATTGCTCTAATTATAACTAATACCAGCCGGATATGTGTTGTCGTCACGTGATGTATATCAAGCTGATGCAGCAAAAGTGTTTGGGTTGAGTTGCGCTTAAGCTCAGTTCTAATTTAGCTCAGCTCCAAAAAATACTTTACTAGCTCTAACTCAGCTCCTGATTCCCTCCAGCTCCAATCATTGCATGCCTTTGTCATACATGAAATTCCCTCTGTATACATCATTATTAATAACACTAAGAGCAGTACATTGATAAATGGGCCGGCAATAAAAGGACCCCTGTTATGCCTTACGCCAAAGTACTCCATGAAATACGTCAAAAAATAAAATGTAATAAAATAAAAACTATACAATTTTTAAATTATCTGAGTATGAGGGTTCAGTGTGGTCGGGCCGTTAAAGCTCGTGGTTTTCTACAACGTCCCGAGTTCGAACCCCAGCAACTCATTACACGTATTTCTGGGCCCTATCAAATACGTTTTGCGTTGTAATCATTCTGGAATTTAGCAATGATTAAACAACATGAGTAATGATTACAGCAACAGCTTTCAAAAGTGTGTGTATAGCAAGCTCATTTACCCCCCCCCCCCCCCCCCACTCTCATACTGCTCTAAACAGACGCGTCGTATCAAGCAGATCTGTCACGTCCCATGTATAGCGTTGAATGAAGCTAAATTTAGCATGAGCTTTTAATCAAGAAGCCATATTGTTCCCGTCTGTTCTGATTGAACGCTATAAAAACTGAAGAGAATTTCTTGAGGGAATCAAAGTGACTTGTTTTTAACAATTGACGTCCAGCTTATTGGTGTAATCAACACATCCCTCGTCTCATTTTAATTAGGTCCATTGCTGATTAGTTAGAAGTGAAGCAGTTGAGCAGTTCAAAAATTTTTAAAAATGAGAGAAAAAATTTCAAAGGAAAAAAACTATATACATTAAAAATGTGTTTTTTTAATGCACATTTTTAAATTGCTATTATTTGTTGTGAGGAATCTGTAAAGGATTGAACGTAAGATTTAGAGGATTGAACGTATGTTTTGGGGGATTGAATGTATGTTTTAGAATTTAGAGGATTGAATGTAAGTTTTAGAGGATTGAACGCATGTTTTAGAGGATTGAACGTAAGCTTTAGTGGATTGGCCGTAAGCCTTAGAGGATTGAATATATGTTGTTGTTTTTCCTTGACCAGACCAAGTAATTACTGAACATTTTCAAATAGATTTCCAAGTTCAGAATTTGATCTTACTTCTAAAGGGAAAGCAACACGCTATTTCGATGTACGGCTTTAATAGAATTATTTCCCTTACCCTTGAACGTATTAGAGGTTCGTGCTTTTGGATTGTGGTAGATTTTTTCTTCTGGGGGGGGGGGGGGGTGTCCTTTACATTGGAGGGTTGGGATGACTGTTGTTTTCTTATAAGGATAAGAATGCATGTTTGGGATGAAATTGAGTGCACATCTTGCAAGAGAAAGATAATGAAAGCTATCATTGAAAGACACAGTTTTTTATGAGTACAGAATTCAGCGAAAGAAACAGAATTGTTAAAGTACAATAACTGATCGAAAGAAACAGATTTGTTAAAAGTGCAGTATTTATGTGATACAAACAAAACCAAAACAAAAACACTGAAACAATCTGTTTACAACAATTTTATTTTTATGAATGTAAATTCTGCCTTATACAAGCAATAGAAATTAGACATTGAAATCACAGCAGCAATAGTAAACAAACCCATAGCACTCTACTTCCTAATTAAGTTTTATTTTGCCATTATTTTGTAGTGTTAATTAGTCTACCCCTCTCCCCACCCTATCTTATGTTTAAATTGATTCACAAAACAAAACAAAAATAGGTGATAAAGTGTGCCATTGAATTGATCTTTTTCTCTCAGTTTAAAAACATTGACGTCCTTCTATTCGTGCACTTTAGCGCACGTTCATTACATTCCCCCACCCGTACCCCACTCTACCCCCCAACCCCCCCTCTCCCTCACCACACCCACTCAAGATCCTTGTTGAACATGGACAATCTGCGCACCAGACTTAGAGACAGGAGGCCTAAACAACATGTCTGACACCCGACGATAACTTACCTAGGCCATGTCACGTGATGTTGTTACGGTCAAGATGTCCCCAGGCGGTCATGTGACCATTGACACAGCGCAATGACAACGTCATGTCACGTGATGTTGTCACGTCGAGATGTTCTCAGATGGTCATGTGACCATTGACACATAGCGCAATGACAACACCATGTCACGTGATCTTGTCACGTCGAGATGTTCTCAGACGGTCATGTGACCATTGACATAGCGCAATGACAACACCATGTCACGTGATGTTGTCACGTCGAGATGTTCTCAGACGATCATTTGACCATTGACACACAGCGCAATGACAACACCATGTCCTCGGCAGTATAAACTGCAGCAACATCTCTGGAATCAGCGGTTCTCGGCACTACACACCAGAGGTCAGTTGGCCCTACACACCAGAGGTCAGTTGGTCCTACACACTAGAGGACATGTGAGCTTACCCACTAGGGGTCAATTGGGCCTACACACTCTACAAAATTACATAAAGACCAACTTGGGGAAATGGAAAATAATTTACGCTAAGAAAGAAATAGAGTATAACATGAAAAAAAACCATTTAACCCATATACGAATAGTATGAATTCCTATAACCTATGTGATTTAAGCATAAAAATATCGATAAGTTGGTTAAAAGAACACTATACAATAGACAAGACAAAACTGTGACGACGATGTCAAAGAGATTAGTGACAAAAACTGCTGTAAGTAGTGAAGACCTACAATATGTAGGCCTACACTACAAAATATTTGGCATAAAGGGGGATAAGTCAGCCGTACCACGGGTTGTATTGAAAAATGGTTTATGTGTAATACCTACCGCCATACGACGCCTTATCAATAGATCATGAATCCGGTCAAAAAAATCGAAGATATCAAACACTCCCTTTTGATCAGTTATCGATTTTTTAACTCAATGTAAACAGATCATGAGTGGTTTCTCTATGTCCTCTGATATTAAAATTTCTCTTTCGGCTAAACGTTGGTAATTCTATGTGTACTTCACTGCTGTGTTGTTGGGTATTGGGGTTCACTGTTTACACACTCGAGGTCATGTGACTGGTTAACTAAATCTATTTTTGTGTTTATAACTTGCTGGCTGTAACTAGGTACAGGCAAGTGTTTGGTACAAATTAAATTAAAATTAAATAATTTTTATTTGGTTTAATTAATTTTAATCTTTAACCATTTTGATGACCTTTGTTGAAGTAATGTATTTATTTTCAAACATAAATATTAGAGTTTAGAAAAGAGTTTGTACAGAATGTGTGAGGGAAAATCACCGAGAGGCGCACGGCTTGGTCTGCTCATTTGTAGCACTTTTCTGTTGGTGAGTGTTAAATATAGTGTCTTAATAATTTCTGTGAGTTGGTTGGTGTGTTACGTGTAGTGTCTTAATCTTTGTAGTGGTCAGTGTGTATTGTTTTAATCTGTGTGTTTTTTATGTGGTGTCTAAATCTCTATGCCGGTCAGTGTGTTACGTCTAACATTCGAATCTTTATTTGATTGTGCGCTCTTGAAGTTGCTGATAACTAAGGAACCTATACAATACGAGTATTTTATAAGACTAAGTGTTTTGTCGGGGCTTTTTTTGTGATGATAGTAAAAAACAGATTTCCAAAACCTTTCTTATAACCTGTATTATTTTGTTAAACATTATACGTTTCACATCGCTTTGGTTTTAAAATGTTGGAATTAGTGTTAAATATTATACGTTTTACATAGCTCTGGTTAAAAATGTTGGAATTTTAGTTAAAGTGTATCAGTGTTTATTGTGTTTATACATATTCACCGTTAATTTACCACTATTTTCTTGGTAGCTCACACTTTTCTTAGTTTTATCTTAAAATAACACAGAATCAGATTTTTTTTGTTTAAATCCATGCGGTTACAATATAGTTCTAATTATGTGTTAAATTATGTGAAACTAATACCTGTTGTGTATCCTGCAGGTACTTGCCCTAACGTGTATAGCGGGGGGTGTTGTCCTCATCATCGGTAAAACGGCCTACGGTAACGAGCTACAGTTTCTCAGGGATAACCTCAAGACGTCCTACACGTCCTTGAGCATCAGCACCCCGAATGTAAACGACATTGACATTATCTTCATCACGATCCCCCTGGGCGCCGTCCTCCTGATTTTCGGAGCTCTGATATCCGGCATCAGTATTCTCGGCATCATCGCGGGGGCGGGGCAGTTCTACAGGTTCGTCATCGTTTTCCTTGTCTTCATCGGCTGCCTCTTCTTCGCTCAGATCGTCGTCATCATCTGCGCGTACATCGACCGCACGCCTTTCGACAGCACGGTCAAGCTCCTGCTCAAGAACTCGCTCTCAGGATACACGGGCGACGACGGCAAGGACAGCTTCACCATCGGCTGGAACGCTGTTATGTCCTACAAGAAATGCTGCGGGGTCGACAGCTTCGACGATTTCTCTGTGGCTACGGGCTGGTCCAAGTCCTTGGGGGGCGTAACTCTCAAGACGCCTGCCATGTGCTGTATCACCAAGAGTTCTCCCGCCAATTGTGCTAACACAGCCAACTACCTGACAGCCACCTACTACAACAGGGGGTGCTACCAGCACATGTGGGACTACGTCACCTCCAACACGGGCCTCATCATCTTCACCGTCTTCTTCATCGTCCTCCTAGAGTTTCTCTGCATCTTCTTCGCCGTGTGGATCATCTGCAACCGTAGGAGCAAGGGCTTCACCAAAGTCGGCAGCTATGAGAGGTACAACTAATGTATAGCTGGCAGCCAGCTATGAGAGGTACAACTAATGTATGGCTGGCAGGCAGCTATGAGAGGTACAACTAATGTACAACTATGAGAGGTACAACTAATGTATAGCTGTGAGAGGTACAACTAATGTACAGCTGGCAGGCAGCTATGAGAGGTACAACTAATGTACAGCTTACAACTCCTGGTACACGCGAACATTTTAAAATATCATTTTTGTTACAACTATTCGATATATATATATATATATATATATATATATATATATATATATATATATATATATATATATATATATATATATATATATATATATATATATATATATATATATATATATATATAATTTTTTAATTGGTAAAAGTCTGTCAAAATTGTATACGAACTATCAAATTTATAGAATGAGCCTTTATGAAAAGGTTTTTAAAATGTAAAAATGAAATATCAATTTTTAAATGATCGGCAACTTACTCTGTTGCGTGTGTTATAGCTAATTGTTTTAAAATACAATACTCAAACACTCAAAACATCCTATTGTAATCTCCCTCACTATTTTATCTTTCTAATTTAAGTTTATACAACACTTAAGTAAGTGTTTAATTAATATAATTTATATTCAGTGACAAATGTAAAATATCCTATAGAACCTCATTGATGCTCCGAATGTATTGTCTCTTGAAATAAAATATCTTTCAACAAGAAGATCGTCGTTTATTAAGGCTGGTGTTTTGTTTTTACTTAAAAAACATGGAGATCTAGTGACAAGACTGGAAAACAATGGATAAACGTAAAATTTGTGACTACTCTTAAGCCTTGATAAGTGTAGCAAGCAGACAAAGTGTAAGTGGTACACATCAAGACATCCCGATTTAGGTCTACACTTCTTTATTGATAGGATGACCTTGGTGGGAAGACTAGCAATTCGGAATAAAAATCGCAACACATAAATACTAATAAAAACTCAATAAGTGTAGTACGTGTTAACAATATAACTGAGCCTGCATCAAATTGAATTCTATAAAAAACTAAACGTGCTTACTTTTACCAAAACAAATCTTGAATATCTTTAAAAATTATAAAGATTTTCTTCAGCCGATAATAGGGTAGGGTCATATATTTGAGTTATAGGCCTACGCGGTGCAAATAGTTGATTTTCTTTTGTGATCTTTAAATAGCAATCATTGTTCTTTAACTTCGAGTTTATCTTTGCAGATACTAGTAAGAAAGTAATCAGGTACAGGGAAGATAGAGAATCTGGTATATGCAGGTAGTACATATTCCTGTTTACCCCTATCTTATAAATCCAGCTAGTGCATGTTTCTGTAGACCCCTATCCTATGTATCCAGCTAGTACATATTCCTGTAGACCCCTATCCTGATACCTTCAGCTAGTACATGTTTCTGTAGACCCCGACCCTGGTAAAACCCCGGCTCTTGAACTGGCAGATGATCCAGACAGTGAAGAAGATGTTGAGGAACTGGAGAACGACGATGAAGAAGACGTCGAAGATGATGAGCCCTGTGTTGGAGGTGACGTAGTCCCAGACTAGGTTGTAACAGCCCCTGTCGTAATACGTCATGTTAGGTTGATTATACTGTGATTTCTCGCTGCAGGGGTCGCCCTTGAATGGCTTGACACAACATGCACCTGGTATAACCTGATTAGCTGTAGTCTTACTCCAGCTGGTAAAGTCAGCATAGCTGTCCACCCCGCAGCACTTGAGGTGCAACATGACAGCATTCCACCCCAGGCTGGTACTGTCTGCGCCGGAGTCACCTTTGTACCCGGACAACGACGACTTCATGTAGACCTTGACCGTGCTGTCGAACGGCGTCCGGTCGATATAGGAGCAGATGACCACGACACTCTCCGCGAAGAACAGACAGGACAGCACGACCAGGTACACCAAGGTCAGTTTATAGAAGTGACCGGAAGCTGCGATAATCCCCAAGATGCAGACGACAGCGATTAGGAACCCGACTGTAATGAGTGCCGCGCCAAGAGGAAGTGTGACGAAGGTGACGTCAAGCTGACTCACGTCCAGTTTGGTGTTGAAACTCCTCAGCTCGTCTTGCAGCCACCCCAGCTGACTGCCGTACAGGGCGCGCCCCAGGATGAGAACCACCCCACACCCTACACACGCCAGCGCCACCAGCTGGAAGCAGAGAATGGGAGACAAGTCAATATTTATGTACATGACTTTAACATATATCTGTCTAAAGTCAGGTGCGGTGTTTTATGTGCTGCAAGTCATTTGTGGGTTGTCAAGTTATGCCAGAGAACAAAAGCAAGGACCGTAACCCAGTCTTTACTAACAAGGGAAACAAGCAGTCTTTAAGATTTGAACTAAAACACCACTTCAGCATCATTATCTTTTCCTGTTCTCGCCCAAGGCATATGGGGCAGACGAAGTAGAGTTTATCTGTTTAGGTGACATATGCATATAAAGGGATAGTGTGATCATCACTATGTCCTGCCGCCTTTGTTATCCCTAAAGTGAGTTAGGTACCCATCAGAGTTGGGTAGACTTAGTGACGTTCTTCTTACACGAACCATGATTTTAACTCAAGACTTTCAGGCTAGCAGTATATCGCTCTACCACTAGGCCACTCCGTCCCTTTAAACATGCACTTAATTAAGAAAAATATATCTCAACATTAAGTCAATGTCAGATTTCCAGGACTGTACACACCTCAGTAATGGTATCATCTGTAGACCTACACGCTGTATACGGTGTACCTGTGTGTTAGTGCTATACATTTTATAATATGTCTGTTTTAGTCATCTTAGAATTATTTTAGATTCACCGAAAAGTCATTTATAAGTCATTATTGAATTATCGCAATTGATCTGGAAAACAATTCAAATTTACCTTAAATAAAATCCTAAATAAAATCCTAAATAAAGTCCTGAATATAAAATCCTAAATAAAATCCTAAATAAAATACCCAAAAATTCCTAAATAAAATCCTAAATAAAATTCTAAATAAAATCCTAAATAAAATCCTAAAGTCCTAAATAAAATTCTAAATAAAATTCTAAATAAAATCCTAAATAAAATCATAAATAAAATCCTAAATAAAATTCTAAATAAAATCCTAAATAAAATCATAAATAAAATCCTAAATAAAATCCTAAATAAAATCCTACAAAAAATCCTAATTAAAAATCTTTAATAAAATCCTAAGTCATATCCTAAATCAAATCCTAAATAAATTCCTAAAAAAAATCCTAAATAAATCCTAAATAAAATCCTAAACAAAGAACTATTTTAACAACAATGACAAGAACACCTACATAGGTGCTAAAATAAACTAACCATCAAAAGCAGATTGGTCAACATGAGCCCGAGCCTGGCTCCAACAGTTGCACGACAACACATAATTAATTGGTCTCGCTCTCCAAGCTTCAATCATCAAACACGACCAGAACCCAGGATACCACATTAAGGCCGTCTGTACAATATACGTCTCTACACTCTAAACTTTGATTGGTTCATTTATACCTACATTAACTAAATACCTGTACCAACTCCATAAATCGTAAGCCAGAATTTGTTCACGATCTTTACTTTTGTCAAAGCATTAAATCATTGGGTTCGCGAAGGCAACTCAGAGGCGTATCCACACTAGATATTATAAAATAAGCAGAGCTAGCACTACTTTCATTTAACTATTCCGTTCACATCTTCTATACACAAGTTAAAATGAAATTAGTTGTTTTCTATCTTTGTTTCAAACAAGCGAGAATTGACGTTTAAGAAATTACAAGCTAAATAAATTGCGTTAAGTACTGAACAACTGTGCGTCAGGTAACTTATACTGAACTCAAAAGTCAGCACTTCAACGCTACATAATATTAAACAAACATTTTAAAAATCGTTACAATAATATTTTAAATACACTATACACTGAAAATAAGAATGTAATGCAAACTTTAATAGAAGCATCGTTTGTTAAAATGTGTAAGAGGTCACATGATCGAAAAGTGTTTCTTTCAGGCATCTCTTCTGGAACAAGTCAACATTCGTCCATTGCCATCAGAGATAAATGTATCAGTTTGAACGAAAACTGATCAAAGTAAACAGCTGTTGTTAACAAAATAAAAGCTCACGAATAAAAAGAGAAAAATGAGTTTTACTACAGAAATAATAGGCTATGATGCTCGGCTGGTATTATAGGTTCCTGTTTTACACTGTATTTGACAAATTAATGTTTTGGATACGCCTCTGCTATTGGCCATTACATGAGAACTCATGTTCTATATCTTTAGGCTTCATGTTTAACTTAGGGTGTTATGTTGCTGTAAAACCTGACTAGATAGCGTATGTTTGAGTATCATGTATCAGGTAGATCTAAAGAGTGTCATGTATCTAGTAAATCTTAAGATAGTAAACATAGAGAGTTAAGTGTGTCTGACAACGCAGGTTCCTGGAACCTATGGTGCTGTTTACATAACGGGCTCCCTACAGCGGGTTGTGAGTAATTGACAGCCAAGTAGGTGTCAGTTTCATACCTGGGAACGTTGTCGTTTTTTTGTGTAGGGTGGTGCTTAGACAGAAAACCTAAGATTTTGAATCTCTCAATCAATATTTACTTAGACTACATAGGGAGCTTAGAAGATAAAGAGCGAAAACGTTAGAAGAATGTTTACATCTAAACCATATCACCACAATTAAGTGCACCAATACACCTAAACCATATCACCACAATTAAGTGCACCAATACACCTAAACCATATCACCACAATTAAGTGCACCAATACATCTAAACCATATCACCACAACTAAGTGCACCAATACACCTAAGCCATACCACCACAATTAAGTGCACCAATACACCTAAACCATATCACCACAATTAAGTGCACCAATACACCTAAACCATATCACCACAATTAAGTGCACCAATACACCTAAACCATATCACCACAATTAAGTGCACCAATACACCTAAACCATATCACCACAATTAAGTGCACCAATACACCTAAACCATATCACCACAATTAAGTGCACCAATACATCTAAACTATATCACCACAATTAAGTGCACCAATACACCTAAACCATATCACCACAATTAAGTGCACCAATACACCTAAGCCATAACACCACAATTAAGTGCACCAATACACCTAAACCATATCACCACAGTTAAGTGCACCAATACACCTAAACCATATCACCACAATTAAGTGCACCAATACACCTAAACTATATCACCACAATTAAGTGCACCAATACACCTAAGCCATATCACCACAATTAAGTGCACGAATACACCGAAACCATAACACCACAATTAAGTGCACCAATACACCTAAACCATATCACCACAATTAAGTGCACCAATACACCTAAACCATAACACCACAATTAAGTGCACCAATACACCTAAACCATATCACCACAATTAAGTGCACCAATACACCTAAACCATATCACCACAATTAAGTGCACCAATACACCTAAACCAAATCACCACAATTAAGTGCACCAATACACCTAAACTATATCACCACAATTAAGTGCACCAGTACACCTAACCCATATCACCACAATTAAGTGCGCCAATAATCCTACACCATAATATCAATTAAAAAAATTTAATTATCCAAAAAAATAATAAGACAGCTCTTGTGATTTAGTGATGTTACTGTCGTTTGGATTTTGTTTTCGTGTCGACAACATTTATTAAACTGGGACCATAAATTAAATTACATAAAGTTCTGTTTCATATGCTTGTATTAAATTACAAAGTATGAAGTCATAACTATAAGCTGTGTGATTACATCTACGTAAATAAATGTTTAGTGTAATGAAATAAATGTGTACTTTTAGCAATAGCATTTGTTTATGTATGCGGTGAAATTCAATAAAATAAATTTCCTATGTATTAAACTAATTAATCAACAGTGATCGTCATTGTTTTGATGTTATAAGGTGATTAAGTACATCTACGGAAGCGATAATCAGCAAAAGAAACAAATCAAACACAACTGTGTATGTCTGTACACAGCACAAACCGGACATACGTCATGTTGTTAAAGCTGTTTTATTTATAACTATTAAATGAGAAATATTTTTTGTTATACATTTAATTGCAACATTTGCAGCAGCTGTTGGTTTCTGTTTAAAATATATTTACAATGCGAACAAGCAATTATTTAAATGTGTTGTTCTTATAATGGTGGTCGATCTTAAATAGTGAAGTCAGTTATAGCGATATGGGTTTAAAAATAGCTAATATGTTGGGACAATATGTGCAGTTATAATCTAACACTCCTAAACACATTATGTGCAACACCCCAATGGGTGCAGGGCTACAAAATCAATAACCGTTGCTAATCTTTGAACAGGAAGTAGATCGATAAACCATTAGGTGTTAAGGATTTGATTTTAACTCGTGGCTAATTACCTTTCCTGTGATTAACCGTTATGTTAATCTGTTTATAAATTATAATAAACTGGAGAACCTCCATTTCAATGGGTAGTATTTAACTTTCGATAGAATATCTAGAATGCCATGAAGCAGGATGTTTGTTACTTTTTAACACGTAAGCTTTTGGTGTGTTCGGCGGCCATGATTTTAGATCAACAAACCCCATCTGTGCATCATGAATGACTAACACACCACACACAATGGAATGTCTTAAACGGAAATGTTTAAGTCTTCTCATCACGGTCAGTCCCATGTTTCTCACATTAGTATAGTATTTTACTTAAATATGCTTGCAGGATCTAACTTGCTGATCCACCTATAGTCATAGTAATACAAGGAAGAAAGAAAAGCAGCCGTAAACTATATCTATCCGGCTGGTTGGTCTTTGTTTCGTCATCAAAATGTTAAAATTATTTTGAACTATTTAGGCCGGTTGCTGATTTTGTTGCGTCATTTTTACAAGCTTTGACTTAGTTGGTAACGTTCGTTTGCTTTCTGTGGGTTTGGGGCGAATCTTGAACTCAATTTTGACCTACATCTAATGCATCGATTTAGTTCTAACCTTTTAGATATCTTCTTTTTTTTTGTTGACGTTGCATGAATATAATTTTTTAAAAAATAAATAGCTATTCACATTTAATTTAAACATATCTAAATTTAGTAACAAATGTCATGTGATTACGTTATCAGCCTGTTTGCTGTGAACTGTTTTGTTGAATTCTCACTGCTAGTTGATTGATCGTCTGGGTGTCGGCCATGTCCCATTGAGGTGCAGATAATTGTCTTGTAGAGATCACAAGCTACTGAGCTGGTTTTAACACAAATATTATGAGTTGTAGCCTATGTAGTGTCAACTTCATTTAGAATAAATGACTCAAAAGTGGATAGTAAAACAAATTAAAACAAATTAAAACCTTAATAATAACTGTAAATAAAAAGCTTGTTATTAAACGGTTTTTAAATTATTATTTTTTGTGTAATCCTGTTTCGGTATTCGTCGTTTAGATTATGTTGGAGTGAAAACAGATTGGTCACCTAGATTAAAGAAAGCTCCGAACGTGTGTCGGTGTTGGCGGTGACGTGTTCTGTTTCAGCACCATCGTCCGTCTAGACAATTATGTCATTGCTCTCTTATTTTTCTTACTAGATTGTATGAGTTTTAATGCTAAAAACGGCATAGTTGTTAACTTCAATCCTACAGAGGCATGGCGTGGTCGGATAGTAGAGCTAATGACTGCCAACCCTAAATTCTCGTGTTTGGATACCGGGTTTGAGTCTGTAGGACGTCCCTGTATACACTCAGTTCTGACTTATGTTTGGGAAACTGAGGCGGCTGGGTATAGAACTGGCCACATTATCCCCTTGTACGATGAGGTAATTGAAACAGATTAACTCTGCCCCATCTGCCCCAAAAGTTTAAGGAAACGAGATAATGATAACGATATGTATTGTAAAACTCAATGAATTAAACAGTAGATAAATTTATATTAAGTTTCACCAAAATACTCTCTTCGCTTTCACAAAATGTTTTTTTTTTAATTTATATATTAAAACTAGAATACCCGTCATCCCTTGGATAACTGTGGGTTTCGGGGGTCATCCATCAAAAAACATCACGTCTGTCACTCAGAGGCATAGCGAGCCTTCCCGGCGCCCGGGGACAAACTTTTCGATTTTAACCCCCCCCCCCCCCCCCCCAAGATTTCGATTTTCAACCCCCCCCCCCTCAAACTTTTGATGTGCACCCCCTCCCCCCCCCCCCCACTCAAACTTTCGATTTGAACCCCCCTCAACCTTTCAATTTATTTTTCCAAACCATTTTGGCGCCCCAACATACGTCCCCCCGCCCCCCCCCCTTCACTCCCCCCCGCCTCCCCTCCCCCCCCCGCCTCCCCTTTCCCCCCCCCCGCCTCCCCTTCCCCCCCCCCCCGCCTCCCCTTCCCCCCCCCCGCCTCCCCTTCCCCCCCCCCCCCCCCCCCGCCTCCCCTTCCCCCCGCCTCCCCACCCGCCCCCCCCCCCCCTCCTCGCTACGCTACTGCAGTGTCACTTATCGTCACAAAAACAGAGCCCACATTCAAAAATATGTTTCTTATCTTTTAAAAACACCGAAAACACCGATTTCGGACTATCCCTTCATATACTGACGTCACATGTGACCTACTCAACTCTACTTCACCTGCCCAGTGTCCCGCCAAGTCTCAGACAACATGTTTTTATCGTTTAAAAAACGATTCCAGCCGAGCATGTCTCTGACCACACTATCCTTTCATATGGTTAGGACAAAGAAACAGATGAACTCTACTTCACCTGCCCTGTATCCTGCCAAGTTCAGATAGGCAACTTTATCATTAACATCTAAAAAAAAAAAATTGAAAAAAAAAATCATTTTTTATCATTAACATCTAAAAAAAAAAAAAATTGAAAAAAAATATCATTGACATATTGGTCTAGAACCTGTACCACTCGCATGAGAGCGGACTACGCTACAAACTTAGCTATTTACTCCTGACGTCACAAATGAATTTTTATACTATACTTTGATGCAACTTGATTTCGAGCGTCTAGTCTACTAGAAGTAGTAACTTTCAAATTAAATTTTATCTTAAATTAGCCAAACAAAGATTTATATAAAATAATTAAGGCCTGAAATAGATTCTAGATGTATTAAGGCCTGAAATAGATTCTAGATGTAGAATTTACATTAAGTCTAGATTTAGAATTTACATTGAGTTTAGTGATCTAGATCTAGGCTAGATTCATAAATTTCCTTCGACAGCTGATCTTTAGATCTAGAGAAATTTATTGTAAAACTAAATGAAAAAAGACAGTTGAAAATTGATATAAGTGTTGGAACGTAATAAATACAGCAAACGGACGTATTGTTAAAGTTATGGCCGACAGAAAATTAGATTTAGAACGCGTTAAACTTTGGAATGGGAACACAATTTTCTTCGATAGACGCCGCCATTTTATTGTACTAAAGAGTCAACAAAAAACTCTGACGTCACTATCAAGGGACGTCACTATCCGTACAAAGTTTATTCAAAGTATTAACATTTTTTAAAAAATACGGTTAATTTAACAATGAATAAATCAATAAATTAATTAACGTCTTTAAATAAATTTGTGATTAACAGTCTGTCTGCATTAAAAAATTATTCTCTACCTACATACTATTTTACAGCTCTCCAGATAGAGCCGAACATATCAGGATACTTGATCAGGCAAACAAACAAACAAAAAAATAAATATTCAAACATGTAAACAAACTTGACTTTTAGTAGTATACTAGAATACCCGTCATCCGTTGGATAACTGTGGGTTTCGGGGGTCATCCATAAAAAAACATCACGTCTGTCACTCAGAGGCATAGCGACCCTTCCCGGCGCCCGGGGACAAACTTTTCGATTTTAACCCCCCCCCCCAAGATTTCGATTTTCAACCCCCCCCCCCCCTCAAACTTTTGATGTGCACCCCCCCCCCCCCCCACTCAAACTTTCGATTTGAACCCCCCTCAACCTTTCAATTTATTTTTCCAAACCATTTTGGCGCCCCAACATATGTCCCCCCGCCCCCCCTTCCCCCCTCCACCTCCCCCCGCCCCCCCCCCCTTCCCCCCTCCACCTCCCCCCGCCTCCCCTTCCCCCCCCCCCCCCCCCCGCCTCCCCTCCCGCCCCCCCCCCCCCCTCCTCGCTACGCTACTGCAGTGTCACTTATCGTCACAAAAAACAGACCCCACATTCAAAAATATGTTTCTTATCTTTTAAAAACACCGAAAACACAGATTTCGGACTATCCCTTCATATACTACGTCACATGTGACCTACTCAACTCTACTTCACCTGCCCAGTGTCCCGCCAAGTCTCAGACAACATGTTTTTATCGTTTAAAAAACGATTCCAGCCGAGCATGTCTTTGACCACACTATCTTTTCATATGCTTAGGACAAAGAAACAGATGAACTCTACTTCACCTGCCCTGTATCCTGCCAAGTTCAGATAGGCAACTTTATCATTCACATCTAAAAAAAAAAATTGAAAAAAAATATCATTGACATATTGGTCTAGAACCTGTGCCACCCACATGAGAGCGGGCTACGCTACCAACTTAGCTATTCACTCCTGACGTCACAAATGAATTTTTATACTATACTTTTGAGTCTCCGCGCATAGATCTAGATCTAAGTCTAGTTAAATTTAATCTTAAATTAGCCAAACAAAGATTTATATAAAATAATTAAGGCCTGAAATGGATTCTAGATGTATTAAGGCCTGAAATAGATTCTAGATGTAGAATTTACATTAAGTCTAGTAGTGACCTAGATCTAGGCTAGATCTAGGCTAGCTAGATTCATAACTTTCCTTCGACATCTGATCTTTAGATCTAGAGAAATTTATCGTAAAACTAAATGAAAAAGACAGTTGAAAATTGATATAAGTGTTGGAACGTAATAAATACAGCAAACGGACGTATTGTTTAAGTTATAGCCGGCAGAAAATTAGCTTTGTAACGCGTTAAACTTTTGAATGGGCCACAAAGTCTATGATGGGGTCCGCCATTTTTATTGAACCAAAAAGTAAACACATCAAGGGACGTCACTATCCCCACAAAGTTTATTCAAAGTATTAACATTTTTAAAAAAATACGGTTAATTTAACTATGAATAAATCAATAAATTAATTAACGTCTTTAAATAAATTTGTGATTAACAGTCTGTCTGCATTAAAAAATTATTCTCTACCTACATACTATTTTACAGCTCTCCAGATAGAGCCGAACATATCAGGATACTTGATCAGGCAAACAAACAAACAAAAAAATAAATATTCAAACATGTAAACAAACTTGACTTTTAGTAGTATATAGATGAATAATGGACATACAAAAACTAGCACTAACATTGAAAGAATGTGTTTCAGGTCATATCTGTGTTAACAGCGGTTGGCGGAGTTTGTATTCTCTTGTTATGCTTCTACGATCCAGCACTGAGGTTTCACAGTAAGCTCAGGGTGTTCAAGTTAAAAGACAAACAGGAAGAAGATTCACAGATCTTTTACTTCGGTGTGTTCTGTATCATCTCTGGCATTGGGTTTCTCAGATACTACCGACAGTCTCAGAGGTTCTACAGTCACGCCGTGGAGGTTCTAGAGAATGAGATCAATACTCTCAAGGCAGAGATTTCCGTGCTAAAATCTCAAGTACGCAAGCCTGACGAACAAGCAGTTACCTGTAGATGTATATTTGTTCCTGTCGCTATGCCTAGACCAGTACCTGATAGGCCCAAAAGACATAGGCGGTAATTAAACGTTCTGAGGTTCATTTTAGTTCAAATAACTATGAGTTTTTGTTTTATACAAATGTGTATTTCTATAATTTTGATTTTTGTTCTTTAATTACTGCCATGTATGGTGCTTAAGACTGGCTCCATTATTGTACACCGCAGAAAATCATTATCTTTTCAAAATCTATATATTTTTTTTAAAAATGTAATTGCCCAATTGCTGTCTAATAAGTTGGATGGCGACTGTGTGCCCGTAGGGATCGTTTTCTCAAAGACCGTCTCACCCGCCCTGTCAATAGTCTTAACTCTTTAACACCAAGTATCAGAAAGGTTGAATTCCACATCTTTTAACTAGGATGGTCAAATTATGTATAACGGCTGATCGCATCGAAGTGCCATATGCCCAAAGAGAGCAATTTAACGGAGAGCTCAGTTAAACTATTTCACCATCTTTATACGTGTTATGTCGTGTTATTTGCGATACAGTGATGGTAATGTGGACATCTTATCGTAAGACGTGGTAGGGCAGGAGTTGGTGAGTATATGATATATGGTGTTGTTGTTGTAGAGTTTGTGTAGTGTTAGAATGACGAAGTTGAACGTTTGATGACGTAGGAAGTAAGAATGTCAAGTATGTAGTGTCTATAATGTAGAAAGTGTTGCTGTGACTGTAGTAAGATAGATGGTGTGTGATATTGATCAATTAATATGTTCTTAGAAAGATGTGTTAATTAATAAAATCATTGAAACTTACTATCGTTCTGGTTCAAGTGTGTGTCTAGGTATACGTCTATATGAGTTTGTGTGTGTGTGTGTATTTTACCTGATATCATACAGAGGTAAAAGAAACAAAAATGTCAAGTTTTTTTTTTCGGATCTGACGATGTATCGGGCAGATGAAGTAGAGCTCATCTGTTTCTTGCCAACACGGTCCTCGGGGATTGTGTCCCGGCGGTCCAGCCCACCTCTAGACGGAGGGGGCGGGGGGGGGGGGGGCTCAGTAACACCCTGCAGATTCTAGTACTAGACCCGAACTCGAATCGTACTGGTTAGCAGTACGATTGTTCTATGATATAATAAAAATAAGCAAATATATTATTGTGATATCACCATCACTGTTCATCCCTCCCTCCCCACCCCAACACCCGTTTTGGTCGGGGTGGGTAGGGGCACGACACAAACAGAAGCTCGCCATCTTATTCGACTCAACTCCGTATTTAAACGCAACACGCTAAAAACAAAACACAACTCTGATTTAGGGGAGATAACAAAATGTTGTTGATCATTATCTCAGTTACCTCCCCTGTCAGCTTATAACACCTGCCTTTGTGTACCTCACCCCAGTGTGTACCTATTGTTTGATAGACAGACGTCAAAGGTGAATAGATCACTCAAGGTAAATAATGATCAGTCACGCAGACGATAGATTTATGTTTACAAACAGACTTAAATCTATGTATACAAATAGACTTAGGTGCATCCTTCAGGCCTTTCCCCTCATATTGCTCAGACATTTAGTTCTTTCTAATAAAATATTTTCTTTCTTTTAAAGTACTCCGCTCTGTTTTCTATATCACCCTTAACCAAGCAGACTTAGTATTTTTTTTCCTCCAATGCTTTTGTTGACATGAAACATTTAATTCTACAAACCGCGAAACGTATTAACTTGCTAGAAAACAAAACAAGAAAATTACACAACACTATACGAGACACTGGAGATTTGCTTTGTTATCTGAACAAGATAAATTATTTGTGAATGGGTATTTAGATTCGTTAAATATACGCCTGATACAAATTTTTAAAAAGTATTGTTTTAGAATTATTGGTTGGACGGTTCAAAGTCAGAGTACGATGGCTCAAGGTGAGGGTACGATGGCTCAGGGTCATAGTATGAGTGATTCGTGATCAAGATCACTAACTATAAGATAAGCACTAACTATGAGAAGATGTTAATCCCCGTTAGTTTCTACATCACCTGTAATAAACCAGTTAGAGCTGGGTGGACTCGAGACTGAACGACAGTCACATAGGTCAAACTACCTCTACGGTGGATTCGAACACACGTTCATCGGATGCAACAGTCTAAACAGACACACAAAAATTAGAAATCTTCAAAGATTTTGTCCCTGTGTCTCTTTTAAGACAACCCCTAGCTAAATTATATATATATATATATATATATATATATATATATATATATATATATATATATATATATATATATATATATATATATATATATATATATATATATATATATATATATATATATATATATATATACTAGACTACCCGTCATCCGTTGGATAACTGTGGGTTTCGGGGGTCATCCATCAAAAAACATCACGTCTGTCACTCAGAGGCGTGGCGGCCCTTCCCGGCGCCCGGGGACAAACTTTTCGATTTGCAACCCCCCCCCCCAACTTTTGATGTGCACCCCCCCTCAAGATTTCGATTTGCGCCCCCCCCCCCCTCAAACTTTCGACTTGCACCCCCCTCAACCTTTCAATTTATTTTTCCAACCCATTTTGGCGCCCCTAAGGTCGGCGCCCGGGGACATATGTCACCCCCGCCCCCCCCCCCTCTCGCTACGCTACTGCAGTGTCACTTATCATCACAAAAAACCAGACCCCACATTCAAAAATATGCTTTTTATCTTTTAAAAACACCGAAAACACCGATTTCGGACTATCCCTTCATATACTGACGTCACAGGTGACCTACTCAACTCTACTTCACCTGCCCAGTGTCCCGCCAAGTCTCAGACAACATGTTTTTATCGCTTAAAAACGATTCCAGCCGAGCATGTCTCTGACCACACTATCCCTTCATATGCTTAGGACAAAGAAACAGATGAACTCTACTTCACCTGCCCTGTATCCCGCCAAGTTCAGATAGGCAACTTTATCATTCACATCTAAAAAAATAAAATAAAAATTGAAAAAAAAATTATCATTGACGTATTGGTCTAGAACCTGTGCCACCCGCATGAGAGCCGATTACACTAACAACTTAACTATTTACTCGTGACGTCACAGATGAATTTTTATACTATACCTTAATACTTTGAGTCTCCTTATGCAACTTGAGTTACGCGCATAGATCTATATCTAAGTCTAGAGTAGTAGTAACTTTCAAATTAAATTTTATCTTAAATTAGCCAAACAAAGATTTATATAAAATAAAGAAGGTCTGAAATTATCTAGATCTAGATTCTAGGACTCGTTTGCTTAAGTCTAGAATCTAGTAGATCTAGATCTATTTGCGTAACTCTTGCTAGATCTAGAGTCTAGATCTAGAATCTAGAAATTCTAGATCTAGAATCTAGATTTAGATAGATATATCACAAAGATTTATATCAAGTATTTAAGGACTAAAAATGTATTATGATTATAAAATGGATTGTATTTTTATTTACTTAATCTTTGGTATGTATCTAATTAATCTTTTGTTTGACCTAGATTCTAGATCTAGATCTATAACTAAATTGCTTGGCCACATGATAGATCTATAAATAACTTTCTTGGTCAGATTGTAGAGAAATTTATTGTAAAACTAAATGAAAAAGACAGTTGAAAATTTATATAAGTGTTGGAACGTAATAAAAACAGCAAACGGACGTATTGTTAAAGTTATGGCCGACAGAAAATTAGATTTAGAACGCGTTAAACTTTTGAATGGGCCTATGATGGAAGCCACCATTTTATTGTTATAAAAAGTAAACAAAAAATGTGACGTCACTGTTTCGTCGACTCTAGTGGTTTTTCTAATCTTTAAAAAAAATGTGGTTAATCTACCAATGAATAAATCAATAAATTAATTAACGTCTTTAAATAAATTTGTGATTAACAGTCTGTCTTAAAACAAAAATTGTTCTCTACCTACATACTATTTTACAGCTCTCCACGATGAGTAGAACCATTTGATATAGTAAATCAGACAAACAAATAAATATTCAAACATGTAAACAAAGTTGAGTTTTAGTAGTATTAGATATATAAATATATATAAATATATATATATATATATATATATATATATATATATATATATATATATATATATATATATATATATATCAAGAGAGAGAGAAGTATTTAAATCTTTGTATTACTATAGTCTATAGTAATCACGTATCAGTTGAACTTGTATCGACACCCCGGGGTGGAGCTAAGTTTTACAAAACCAACGAACTGAATCAATTCAAGGAAAGAAACCAAAACCACCAAACACATTTTCAAATAGCAGCCACCATGTTTTCCATCTTGTGTTTCACATTGAGACAAACAGATTCCAGACCTGACGTATTGGAAAAACACCATCATTCACAACGGTAACGGGGCCATCTTGTTTAATTAAAGCACTTGTGTTTTCCCGTCACCTTTATTGCTACGATTGTTTTCGTGAAAACCAGACGCGCGAGGCAATTAAAGAAAAAATGCGAGACTGAGCGAGAAAATGACTTTACGATATGGCAGACAATGAAATCAAACGAAAACAAGTGCGCGGTTGCTTGCACAATAAAAACAGACGATCAGGTGACGCACTAACCGTGTTTCCTACCTCAACAATCGTAAAGGTTGAAGTAGCACAGAGCGCTACGCTTTTTGCGCTATTTGCCTTTTTAGACTTTTTTTTTACGAAATGTATGGTAAATTTTTTCCAGTTTGTATGGATACATGTCCGGTATGGCTAGGCTATTGACAGTCTGTGGTTGTAGGTACAGTAAAATGACTGTGTTTGCTTGTGTCACCCCACCCCCATCCATATATACCCATCCACCTTCATAGATTGGAACGTGGAGGGGGGAGTAACGAAATAGTAGTATACTGGACAATACTTACGATATATTTTGATAGACCTTTAAATGTGATTGTGGTAAACGTTTTTTTTAACAGTACTGTGTCAAATTTGGTATGTTTGGGTGTGTTGGTGTCTCTGTTGTCTTTGTTGTCTTGTCGTTTTGTTGTTGTGTTTGTTATGCTATCCAACTGCTACCCATTCGATTGGTGGGTAGAGTTGAATGTGATGTTCACGTGACCATTATGTTTTATGTGACAGCTATGCTTTATGTGGCCGTTAGGGGTCATCCATAAATGACGTCACGCTTTTTTTTGACGATTTTTACCTCCCCCCTTTTCCCCTCCGTCACATGTCGTCACAAAAAGCCAGACCCCCCCCCCTAAAATGACGTCACACCTCAACCTACAACCGTCCTCAAAATTGCAGTTGAATTTTTTTAAAACATCGATATTTTTCCAAAATCTTGTCTAAACTATTACAATTTATTAAAACAGTTATCTAAAACGCGAAATAACGTCTAAAATTCGTTTTCTAACATTGCTTTTTACTTTCTCGTATATACGAAGTATAGAGAAAGTATTGTAATCGTGCAAAAAAAAATCGAGATTTTTACAGATCTCGACGTTTTACACCTCACTGATACGGAAAAACATAATTTTGCAATCTTGTCCGTATGTCTGTGTGTGTGTGTGTCTGTGTGTCTGTGTGTCTGTGTGTCCGTGTGTAAACACGATAACTTGAGTACCGTTACAGCTAGGTTGATGAAATTTCATATATAAGTATTATATCAAAATCGTAGATCCGTATCAACTTTTGAGCGATTTCCGATAACCGGAAGTGGTACTTTTCCTACTTTGAATTTTTCAAAAGCCTATAACTTGAGTACTATTTCAGATAGATAAAGGAAATTTCACATGTACGTAAAAGATATAATTCTCTACCTTCTGTTAAATTTTGAGTAATTTCCGTTGACTGGAAGTAGTAATTTACGATACTTCCGATTTCTCAAAAAACTAATGTAAATTTTAAAAGTACTAATAATATTGCGCACTATTATGCGCTTTTTTATTGGGCGTTCACTTGGTGTGCAATTAATTTGTCTACGAGATTTTATTCTATTTTTAAAACTTTAAGTATTTAAAATGGATTAAAAATCATGTCTATAGCCCGAGTTCCCATCCCCTGTTATTTTATATAAGAATATTCGAGAAAGTTTAGGGGAGATCACTCCCGGTTTATTTATAATGCAAAAATGTGACGTCGCAACATCTGAACCCCCCCCCTCCCCCTCATCACATATCGTCACAAAATTACGGACCCCCCCTACGAGTGTGACGTCATTTATGGATGACCCCTTATGTTTTATGTGACAGCTATGTTTTATGTGACTTTTTCTTCTTCTTCGTTCTTAATCTTAGTGTTGGAAGAGACCCCTCTCCATCACAATTAAGGATACGTGTCAACTGGTTATGCGACATTGAGGCCATTGACTCCGATGTCAGCCTGTTTTTCTTTTTGGATTTGCTTCCATAGCCTTTGTCCAACCAAGAACAAACTACAAGGCAGCAGTTGTTTGTTTTTATGTGACAGCTATGTTTGATGGGACAGCTATGTACGTGACACTATTTATCACTGGTATGTTGTTATGTTCTGGTGACTGTAAAAAAATGTGATCTTTCACTTTAGCCAAAAGGTGTACAATCTATATCGTACTGCTGTAGGACCACAGGACAACAGGATCAAAGGACCACAGGACCACAGGACCATAGGACAACAGGATCAAAGGACCACAGGACCACAGGGTCACAGGACCACAGGACCACAGGACCACAGGACCACAGGCCCACAGGCCCACAGGATCAAAGGACCACAGGACCACAGGGTCACAGGACCACAGGACCACAGGACCACAGGACCACAGGACAACAGGATCAAAGGACCACAGGACCACAGGGTCACAGGACCACAGGACCACAGGACCACAGGCCCACAGAACCACAGGGTCACAGGATCACAGGACCACAGGACTACATGATCAAAGGACCACAGGACCAAAGAACCACAGGCCCAACAGGCCCACAGGATCAAAGGACCACAGGACCACAAGATCACAAGATCACAAAATCACAGGATCACAAGATCACATGATCAGCGGACTAGTTAAAGAAAATAATCTGTTGTTTTTTCCAAGCGTAGAAAAATTGCTCATATCTGTTATTCATTACTTCCTAATTATAGTTCACTCCGTATTTATTCATTTGTTATTTCATGCCCTATAAGTTCATTTCCAAAAATGTAAATCTACGTGCCTGAAAAAAATATAAGGATTCATTATCTTAATGTCGTAAATTTAAAATTCATTTACATATTTTAAACAACAGTTTACCTTGTTTGAAATGCTTACGTTTTAAGGGAAATAACCAATTAAAACAAAAACTTCAGACATTTTATGTGTTACTACCCTTAGATTTAAATTTGCCAACATATATATCCGGTGCTTTAAATTGTTTATGCTTTTGAATAGAATTCAAGTTTTCTTTTCATGCTTTTGCCACAAATCAAATATTTTAGTTCACATTAGAAGAAAAGTTGTTTTTTTTTTAAATTACCAACTTTAATGGATTTTACCTCAGTTTTTTTCTCCTGTGCCGTTCTCCTTTACTCGTCATCTACCTTTCTCTTTACCTGCCTACGTATTAAATTATTTTTCACTTTTTTGTCTCAATCTTATGTTTCAATCGTCTACTCCGTTCTCGCTTCCTCCACTACGTAAATAACAAAAGAAAGACTACAATTTTAAACAGTTTCATATTTTCTGCAGAACTGAAATAAACTTGACACGTTTATTTTAAAATATGTAAAACGCGTGGTTTAAGAATCAAAGCATCTGATCTTGTCTAAAAATAGATAACCCTGAAGCTTGCCTTCACGCATGCGCAACACGTCACTAAAAAACTGCACACTAAAGTTCTTTCATCACGAACAGCATCTAGACTTTAATCTTAATGAAGTACTTGAAATACATCTCCCGGTGAAAGCCGGCTTTGGTTCATGTGTAGGGTCTCGCTGCAATTTCTCTCATACATCAAAATATTTTACTTAACATTTATTACCTGATAAAAAGAACCATTGTATTCCATTTTTGTCTATTGTCAACGATTTAATCTGGATTCAGTTTTTAAGTTCTTGGTTAGATTTAAATGATATGTTGATAAATGTTGAACAAAAAATGTCTTGTACAATATTGCAGACACCGTTACATTCAGACTATATTTGCCTGTCTTGTATTTTTGTAAAACAGAAAGTAAATTAACATTTCGTGTTAATGATGAGTTAGCGGAAAATAAAAAATATTCTCTAAAAATCTTTAAGTTCACGAGGTGCTTAAATTTTTAAGACATCAGGTAATGAATTCTTATTTGAATATTTTCAAAGACAGCTTGTCCTGTTGAGTATGCATTCTAGTTAGTGAATGTGCTTATTATATTGATCAAAACAACGTGTGATTAATCCTGTATTTGTTGAGTTGAACCTGTATACAAATTCAGCACCTGTGTATAAAATGCGAAAA
Source organism: Physella acuta (assembly GCF_028476545.2). Taxonomy (NCBI): domain Eukaryota; kingdom Metazoa; phylum Mollusca; class Gastropoda; family Physidae; genus Physella; species Physella acuta. The sequence goes on along the minus strand of NW_026732723.1, from coordinate 115,486 downwards.
CTATCTTGTATCGCTGTTTAAGATCCTGTAAATCCATTAAATAAGATATATCTTACATTGTCCTTAGTTTATGAACCCTACACAATATCCCATTATCATCTTTAATAGTCTCCCCTTTCTCAAGCCGGCACGAGTTATCTGAAATCTCCTTATAAACGAATCAAAATTTGCCGGGTAAGCATGAAGCCTGCTGTATGTGGATATAGCACGCGTTATGTCAGGCAAGTTTAACTACGCGTGGAGGCACTCAAGAGGGTAATAATACATTCTGGTGGGGTGGGGTGGCTAGAGTTTTAACTCCATGTTGAATAATCTCTGTACCACACAGAGCCCCATCGCTGGCTGACCTCGACCTTTGAACTTGTTTATGATGTGGGGAACGTAATTTTATGACAAGCAGAAGTTAAGTTCCGTTTTTTGAAATGGAGTTGATCTAAACACGAATGGAGTTGAATATAGTTTTCCGTGTTTCATAATTCTTTAGACGCCGTAACGTGCGTGGGACCCGCAGGTAGTAGATCAAAACTTTTTTGCTAGATCTTCGTTCTTACGTAGGCGAGGTCATAGAAACAGATGAAATCTACTTCATCTACTGTGTAGAAATTCAGATCAAGAAACTGAACTTCCGTGTATTTAAACAACCAGGCGTCAGAACAGCACACCGAATAGTTGTGTGAATAGATTTGATTCGGGCAAGAAATTCAGGACAACAATTGCATGTGGAAAAATATGTTTTTATTGTTATTCGCGCCAAAGTCATCACTGGGTATGGTTTTTGTTAAAACAAGTAATTGAAATTACATGGGATACATAATAAAAAAATAACAAACAACTTATTGAAATGACATGGGATACATAATTAAAAAAAATAGCAAACAAGTTATTGAAATGACATGGGATACATAATTAAAAAAAATAGCAAACAAGTTATTGAAAAGACATGGGATACATAACATAAAATAACAGACAAGTAATTGAAATGACACGAGAGTGAGTTCACATAACAAAAAATTAACAAATGACGTTTGGTCGATGCACAGATATAGGCTCAAATGAAATATGAGTAAAAAAAAGTATATAAAAATAACATGTAATACAATACTATAACAAAGCATAATAATAGCATAAGGGCATTCTGTGAATGATTGTTTATCTTATTGAAGGTAAAATGATTACATTGTATGTCACGATAGCCTGTCATAATATATAGTCATGATTACACCATGATTATAATGTCAGTGAACAATATCACTCTGTCACGTTGAGAATGTCACGATGACAACTTCACGTCTACAGTGTCAGGGAACACTGTCACACCATTGTCACGTTTCTGTCACTTTACTATCACAACACTAACGTGACAATGACTTCACGACAACTCTGTCACCTTAATTGTGTCCGTTATTGTCACAATACTCACTAAATGCCTCGCGTTACCCACTGCATTCAGTAACATATCATCAACCATGGAAAACTTCATCATCCATGGGATTCTGTAATTAAGACGTGACCGTTGCCATGGTCACCACACGCCATTTCTATTTCAGGTCACGTGTTCAGTGATTACTGTCTTGTCTCAGTCTATTTTTGTTGTAGATTATGATGGAGTAATCTCCAAGACAACAAGACTAATATAATCACATGTTTCCTATGATAAAGTAAACTTGACAAGTTTCATACGGTAAAGTTCATGTGATGACGAAGTTGATAGGATAACACGTTTCCTATGACAAGATTCGTATAATGACAATTTTAAAATAAAGGTAGTATAAACTGATAACAAGCGTAGAGAAAAGTTGTATATAACAAGTTCAGCCTTATGATTCGTATGCAACGATGAAGTTTTTATAACATGACAAGTTTGAAATAACAAGTCTTACGTGATATGTGCTTTATGGAGATGGTTTTATAAGTTTGATCTGAAGACAGAACAAAAGACATATATCACAACCTACATATAATACTGCCAGACATTAAAATTTACAACCAGGACATAATCTCCGGAACAATTTACTTACACGGCGAAGGAATGATCATGCGTGAGGATGATAAAATGTAATACTTTAGGAGATATTGATCAACTGGGATTTTTTGCAAAGTAAATAAATATTATACAATAAATTGTATTGGTTATTTATAACACAAATAGGCTTAATTTAAAAATAAATATATATGATATTACATCAAGAAAAAGGTAAATATAAGCTTATGTCTTTGTATGTACTGATTGTGTACTGCGGGGGTGTACTGGGATTGTGTACTATACACGAGGCACTAAGCATTATTTTGTCTTCCATAGATGCGGTGTCTATGTACAATTGCTGTTCATGAGTCAGATGTTGAAGTCCTAACTTTGAGTCAGAATTTGGAGTCGGTACTTGGATAAGAACTTGGTTTGTATAAACATCTAAAGTTTAATTCAAAACCGGAGTCGAAATTGTTCAACAAAATGAATTCCGATTACTGTCAAGTCAATTCTGAATGTCCAAATTGAACCTATGAAGAAGTCAAACTGAGTAATTTCTGATGAAAGTTTTATTCATCTCTACAGTTCTGTGTCCAGTGTGTGTTTCTCCCTACTCTAGCCTCAAGACGGACACGTAGGGTTTGAACCCTGGATCCCCGGGCCGGGCAGTCTGCACGGGGGGTAGGATGATGTTTATTGAGGTGGGGGACTGTGGGGGGCTGTCCTGCAGACTAGATGGGGCGCTGACCCCGAAGTCGCCGAAACTTGTGATCGACGGTGCTGGGGTGTGTTTAGGGGTTCCTGCGGGGGTCGGTTTGGGGGTGTGGGAAGGGGTTTGTTTTTTCGAAGACTTGCTGGAGCCGGATAATTTCTTTGACGCCTTTGGAGGCTTGGTCATCTGAATAACGCCAGTGTCGCTGGATTCATCTTCCCGTGGCGTGGTGTGGTCAATCTCCAGGTACAAGCTGTCTTTGACGGAGTGTTTGCTTGAGGCTCTAGATGCCGTGGGGGAGGGTCTGGAAGATCGAGGCAGCAGTGAAGATCCCTGCGGGTTGTTGATCTGTGAGTTTAAGTCGTTAGTTGGGTTAGAAAACGCCAGTTGGGTTTGTTTGTTGGTGTCACGGACTTTAGCTGTTTCTTTCTTCTTCTTGTCAGCTTTGGTTTTCGCGTTGTTGGCGGGTGGGTGGATGTGGTTTTTACCCACTCCATTGTCTGAAATGTCCACGGCTGTGTACGGGTCAATGTATTGCGAGCCGTGGGTGTTGAGTATCTTAGAGCTGCCCCAGCGGGCACTTCCTTTGCCAGAATCATCATCGTCCTCTTCGTCTGGGTTCGGACAGTATCGCTTCTGGCAGAGAATGGCTACTTTATAGAAGAGCAGGCCGATGATCATGACGTTCTTGGAGGAGAAGAAGATGAGGCTGTACCCAGTGAGGCTGAAGGTGACCATTGTGTAGACACGGACTATCAGGAACGGGAGGTCTTGCATGCCCATTGTAAGAAATATTGCAAAAATTTCATTCCGGAATTTTTTAAACTCGAGGTCTTCATCCGGGTCTTTTGTAGTTTCAACGACCACGGTGATGTTTCGTTGCCGTTTGGGTTGGTGGATGACGGTGATGGTCATGACGAACTGGAGGACGGAGAAGGACCAGATGGCCAGCACGACGTAGTTCAAGGTCAAGCTTGTGCGGACCTCCTGCTCGCCTATGAGGGAGAAGAACTCCATGATGTCTCCACCGATGCCGATAAACGCGAACAGAAGTTCGACCAGCTGCTCTCTGGTGACCTTGCCCCTGGGGAGGATCCATCGTGTCACAAACAGGAAGTAGGGCATCATCTCCTCGACTAGAAGAATCCACGTGTTGGGGGTCAGTTGCTCGGTTGGAATCTGTACATAACAAAAAAAAAACGTTACATAACATTCTGTTGTATTTTTTTTTATAACCTCTACAAATGTCAAGTGGCATTTGATGTCTTTATAGGTGTCATAAAGCATTTATTGCCTGTTAAACAGATCACGATTTCTATTTTAAATCTTTAGTACACCGTTCTTATCATTGCTACTGTTATAAACTCAAAGTACAAATACACTTGCTGTGTGTCTAGAAATGAAGTAAATCCACTCGTGTTAAGGAGCGTGGTAAATGCAACAGGAATGTGTATCCATAATGTTGGTGTAGAGAGGTAACTCACCACTACAATGTTGGTGTAGAGAGGTAACTCACCACTACAGTGTTGGTGTACAGAGGTAACTCACCACTACAATGTTGGTGTAGAGAGGTAACTCACCACTAATCCTGAGACGGTTTGGTTGACCTCAGGTTGGTCCAGGGCGGATTCGTTCCCCTGCATGTATTTCCTGGATTTGTCCAGTTCCAGCAACCAGATGCACGGCAGTACACAGCCCAAGTAGAACAGGAAACATGGCATAAATCTGGGGAGATGGGGAACATGGTATAAATCTGGGGAGATTAGGGAACATGGTATAAATCTGGGGAGATTAGGGAACATGGCATAAATCTGGGGAGATTAGGGAACATGGCATAAATCTGGGGAGATTAGGGAACATGGCATAAATCTGGGGAGATTAGGGAACATGGTATAAATCTGGGGAGATGGGGAACATGTCATAAATCTGGGGAGATGGGAGAACATGGTATAAATCTGGGGAGATGGGAGAACATGGTATAAATCTGGGGAGATTAGGGAACATGGCATACATCTGTGGAGATGGGGGAACATGGTATAAATCTGGTGAGATGGGGAACATGTCATAAATCTGGGGAGATGGGAGAACATGGTATAAATCTGGGGAGATGGGAGAACATGGCATAAATCTGGAAAGATGGGGAACATGGCATAAATCTGGAAAGATGGGGAACATGGCAAAAATCTGGGGAGATTAGGGAACATGGCATAAATCTGGGAACATGAGGGAACATGGCATAAATCTGGGGAGATGGGAGAACATGGTATAAATCTGGGGAGATGGGAGAACATGGTATAAATCTGGGGAGATGGGGGAACATGGCATAAATCTGGGAACATGAGGGAACATGGTATAAATCTGGGGAGATGGGGAACATGGCATAAATCTGGGGAGATTAGGGAACATGGCATAAATCTGGGAACATGAGGGAACATGGTATCGGTTAATTTTTCAACATTTTATTTATTTTCCGTCCCCATATTTACCGTAACCCCTCCGTGGTCACAATTCGTAGAACGAATACGGAGGAAAAAGCTGTAGATTCGAGCCGATTCGTATCAGTCAAATACTTGCCGCGCCGGTGAACTAGCGACTCAACCATCGCTGTGTCAACAACCCCCGCCCACATGAGACCTGACTTCCGGAACTTGATCCCCGGCCATTTCCAGTCCCCCCCCCCCACAGTCCGTCATGCACACAACATCAAACATAGACAAGTCCTACACCCCCCCTCCCCTATGTTGTCCAACTGTCGAGTCAACAAACCAACCCTACTCCGTCTGAATTAACGGCTTTCAGAGCAGGACGCTCCCCCCCCCCCCCTTTCCTGCGCTCCCTCTAGGCCTATAACTCTTTGATTACTTACTGTCAATCGCATTCACTACGTATACCAGTTGAAAAGAATATTTGTTGTTGAAAGATTACACACAGCTTAAATAATTATATGTAACCATTTTGACGTCGTATAGCAGCACACTATGAGAGTTGAGCCACCTAACTGCTAGTACACTAGTAAGGTGTACTGTGTAGAACTTCTTATTTGACCGGTTATAGATTACATTACATAAAGTTAGAATTAAAGTTAATATATGTGTCAAATTGGTTCGTATAAGTTGTTTAGCAATATAAAATAAAATGTTTTTGTATGTTGATTATCGCCACAACAAAAAACATATGAATATGTCTTTGTAACAACAAAAAACATATTATGTATGTAGGAAAGCAACAAATCCTGTCATGTGATTACTTGTCACTTAAAACAATCAAGCTGATGTAATTATCTTTAATCGATTGCATACGAAAAAATTTGATTCGATTCAGCTTAATTTTCTTAATTTGTGATTGCACCCACTCCTACCGCCACCTTTAATGTACTTTTATCTTAATTTTTTCAAACGTTTTTAAAATCTCGAGTGTATACGTATAACTTCAATAACAGTAGACACACCCCAACTTAATTGAAATATTTTTTTCATCTTAAAACGCTTTAATCAAATCTTTGAATGGACAAAGTTTTCTTGAGTCGGCTTACCGGCACCATTGAACCTGGTACGCCAGACTGGCTATGTATAGAAGGCGCCTCTGTGTTTGGTTCGGCCGTCTAATTATATGGGTTTAGTGTTAAGTAGAGATTTTTGATGAGGGTTTCTAAGTGTTAGGTTGGTTAAATTATCTAGAGATTTATGATTAGGTTTTCAGTCCATTATTAGTGGAATATTTTTATGACAAAGCAAACATTTAAAGAAAGGTCTTTTTAACAGCAAGAACTTTGGTAGGTGATACAAAAGTATGTGGGGTACAATGACATAATATTTATGTTAATCATATGTGTACCGAGTCATGAATTATTGCGGTTGGGGTATGTGTAAGAGAGCTAGGGTGAAGTGGGGGGGGGGGGAGACAGTGTAGGGGTGGGGTGGCGTACTCAGCTACCCCACGAGATTAGCTCTACACAAAAATGGGTTCTCTCAACGTTTGGCCAAGAGAGGTTCCATCTTAAAGATGCCCTTGACAAAAGCCAGATCTAGTGTTGACGTCTGTCATATCATGGATAAACAGCTGGTTATGATTTAAATTACACACTCGCCCCTATCTCAGGGAAGTTGTTAAGTAAATTTTCACCCAACCAGGATATGGCGTAAATTTATTTCATATATTGGGGACAATATATGTAACGATGTGGTTGGATGGTAGACCATACGTCTGCTAACCAAAAAGTCTCAAGGTTGAATCTCGGGTTCGTATCTGTAGAACGTCCCTGAGTCCACCCAGCTCTAATTGGTACCTAACTCACGTTAGGGAAACTAAAGTCTGCTGGGATAAGTGCTGTACACACTATGGCTTCATACGGCGATGTCACAGAATTAGATGAACTCCACTTCATCTACCCATAATGGACCGCCTGGGGAATTTTACTTTTTTTTAAATATATGACAGTAAACAAAGAACAAACGACATTTTATAACCTTGCATTAGTTGAGCCAAGGAACACAATACAACAGACATCTTAGATACTTTTAGAAACCAGCACAACAAACATTTAACACCAAACGAAAGAGAAGTGGCCTACAGATAGATCCTAGGTAACATAGTATTTCATGGGCTAAATTTAAACAGAACTTTTCATTATGCATTGCTATAACTTAGTTTTAAAATGGACTACACTAGTATTTACTGATATTATAGTAACAAAAAGCTGTACATTTCTTATCATTTTTTTTTAAATTAGCAGCCGAAATACTGTTGTATATTATTTTTAAACTAAAACGGAAAGCGAAGGTTTGGATGAAAGTAGAAAACAACTATTGTTGTGTTTATCAGCAACGAGACGGTCACTATCTCCAGAGGCGCCCGGGGACAAACTTTCAATCTGGCGCCCCCCTCAACTTTTCGATTTGCACCCCCCCCCCCCCATCCTCAATCTGCAAAAAGGGCAGCAAAATTGACTTTTTAATTTGTTTTTACAACCCATTTTGGCGCCCCCTAAGGTCGGCGCCCGGGGACATATGTCCCCCCCCCCCCTGCCCCACCCCCCCCACCCCCATCGCTACGCCTCTGATCATCTCTTAGATGGTCGACATGTATTTTATAAAAACCTAAGAGGTCTCAAACTATAACTAGTATAATAGCAGAATCGATGACATTGCTAGAATTTATTTTAATTTTATGCGCATTAAAAACGTCTAACTCAGTTTATTTTAATTTCTTGGTCTAGATGGCTTTCAAAGTCAACATTGCACAGAAAAACGTTCAGGGAGAGAAAAAAATTACGCCCAAGATACATTTTTTTATGTGTAAAGATAAACGGTCGCTAGAAGAGTGAATTAATATTGACTCCGACATCATAAGAAATATTTCGTTTTAATTTGTAACGAGAATGTGTGTTACGTAGTGGTGTGATAGTTGTGATTCTGGTACAGGCATATACCTAAAGTAGACCTGGAGAACGATAAGCCAACATTATATTCCAATACGTATCACGTATAAATTTTTAAAAAAAGTAAACATATATATCAACTTATAAATGGACATCTATTTCTACTTATCTCTACATCTCGCTCTCTCTATTATATAAATGCATATATATATATATATATATATATATATATATATATATATATATATATATATATATATATATATATATATATATATATATATATATATATATATATATATGGGATGGAAGTGTGGACACTGGCTAGACACAGGATACAAAATGTCAGAACGTTGACATTTATGACAAGTCATTCAAATGCCATCCACGAATCTCCACTAGCGCCGCTACGACTCTAGAACTAGTCCCTACAAATTTGTTCAAGTGCTTGTCTAAGTAACCAACTCGCCATCATTAGCCATCTCACAGCTTCACGGCAGCAAGGGGAAACCACCGCGGTAAGGGGAACAAACTCCCATCACAAAAAAATATGGAGTTATCCGTGTGTTCCGTCTTGTTGAATCTGGCGTTTTACTCCTGAATGAAGCTTTAGAAAGCGATACTTGTGTCTATATACTTTGTCCGTGCGAATAGACAGACAGTTGGTCAATAAAGGGAGGCGATAACAGCCAGGTAGGCGGTGTTGACATGAGAGTCAACGAGAAACTCGAAACTTGCTGGGTCAGAGAGGTTTGACGACCCCTCTTGACCTGAAGGGTGCAAATAGGGCAGGTGAAGTAGAGTCTACCTCGAGACATTTGAAACTTGCTGGGTCAGAGAGGTTTGATGACCTCTCTTGACCTGAAGGGTGTAAATAGGGCAGGTGAAGTAGAGTCTAGCTCTAGACATTTGAAACTTGCTGGGCCAAAGAGGTTTGATGGCCTCTAATTACCTGAAGGGTGCAAATAGTGCAGGTGGAATAGAGTCTAGCTTGAGACATTCGAAACTTGCTGGGTCGGAGAAGTTTGATGACCTCGCTTGACCTGAAGGATGCAAATAGGGCAGGTGAAGTAGAGTCTAGCACGAGACATTTGAAACTTGCTGGGTCGGAGAGGTTTGACGACCTCTCTTGACCTGAAGGGTGCAAATAGGGCAGGTGAAGTAGAGTCTAGAACGAAACATTTGAAACTTGAGACCTTCTAGTTCAACTACCAATCTCGTCCTGAAGGAGCAAAAGCGTAGGTGAAGTAGAGTCTTGCTGGAACCGTTAATCTCATTGACAGGAGGAGTGAAGCTTTGTCCGTAAGATACATTGACACAAATATCTTGTCACGTTATCCCATACCGGAGTTATAAATAATGATTCATATGATTTTATGCGAGTCATTAAACAAGCACTTGCAACCTTATCGGAGCCAGTAAATCAACACAGACACAGCAACATTCAAACATTAGTTATAACAAAGTTTGCATTGATTCAAGAACCGAAAAACTAAAACAACGAGTGTGAGTTCCTAACTTTCTACTAGAAGGGTCGAATTAAAGAATAATTGTTTATGGCCCTTGATGTAGTTTTTAGTTATACTTCTTTTTTTTTTTGCATGATGGATATTCAAGTGGCGCCACTAGGGTTAATTGTGAGTGGGACTTGGTAAAGTGGGGGTCATGATTATATCTCAACATCGTGGTGTTAATTATCTGAACATCATTGTGGTAATTACTTGTACATCATCGCATTCATGCGTCGTTCATTACTCAATGGACAATTAAACACTAATTAACATGAGAATCAGGATAACTAATTATATTACACTGGTAGACTGTTACACACATACATACATACATATATACATACACTATACATGTATACACTACCCACGCAGCCTCACACTTATACACACACACACACACACGACAGACACTACTTATAAATTACCGATGTAACGAAACTCCTTTGAAATCAACTCAAAACTTTGGTTTAATTTAAGTGAGGATTGGTTTAATAAGTACAACACTTGAACACGCGTTAAATGGTTTTTGTCTTGACTGAACTGGTCGCGTGGTCATTTGACCTAATAAGGGCAACAAGTATCACTTAACAATGAAAATGATAAACGTCCTTTCATCTTTTTCTAACGGCGTCAAAGTAGGGAAATGTTTTAAGTGTCTGGATTGGTGAGTGGGGGAGGGCTGGTCAAGTGATAAGAGATCGTTTTGATATAAGGGGGTTGGTGACATACAAATAAGGGATCGTTTTGATATAAAGGGGTTGGTGACACAAATAAGGGATCGTTTTGATATAAGGGGTGGGTGACACACACATAAAATGATTGTATTGACATAACTATGGGATTTCTTGATACACAACTAAAGGGTCGTGTTGATATATGGGATAGGTGATACACAAGTAAAGGGGTCGTGCTCACGTTATACGAAACTAAATAGAGAGTTTATCATGTCATTCGTCGTACAAACTCAACACAGCTGGCAAAGTCTTTCTTCGAAGAAAATTTAGACATAGCAGCTGATTCTAAGGAAAGTGTATCAATCGATTCTCCTTTAGGTTATCTCTGTTGGTTTTGTAAAATTAAAGTTTATGTAACAGTAACTGGTGTCGTAATTGGGTTCGATAGGGTGAGGGGGGGGGGGGGGGGGCTTCTTGTAATGTTATATAATTTGACGTATGAATGCATTTAGAGACGTTACATAACAATAAATGGGGACGGGGTAAAAATACTTTTTTGTGTTATACGGAATAATTACGATCCTTTATATATTCTAATATCTCTTTGTTTGCTTTATACCACATGTGACATGAGTTATTATCTTGATCTTTAAAAACATGCAATTGATTTATATTGTTTTTGTAGCTAAAGTTATAGTCCGAATGTACAGATCAGATATAAAAAAAAACAGGGGACTGTACTCACCTTTGGTATTCCCTCCCCTTCCGTCGTATCACCGTGTAGAACGACTCGGCCACAAAGAGCACCAGAATGACCGCCAGGAGCCAGTACATGGGGTCCTCGTAGCTGACCGTCACCCGCCATATCGCCACCAGAGCGTGGATCAGCAGAATAAATCGGACAATGATGGCCTTGAGGATGTCAAAAAACACGACCATTCTCGTGACGTCACGTTCCTGCCACACACCCTAGGTATCACGTCACAAACTCTGATCTTTGAGGATCCAATGAGTATCGATTTCTAATCGATAAATTAATCCGATTGATTGCTTGAAGTGATGTGAACACACGGACTGAGGTCCCCTACAGCTGATGTGTGAGAGAAACTGTGAGTGCCGTCAATGTTGGCTTAAGTATCTCTTGAGCTGGTCACGTGATGAGTGCTGGTGAGTTGGCGTCAAGTTGATGAGGACGTTGGTGAAACCTGGAGGTGATGACGATATCAGTTAGTGGGGAACAAGTGGGGGAGGGAGGAGGGGAGGATATATGGGGGAGGTTGATGGGTGGTGGGTGGCAGGTGGGGAATAAATTGTTAGATAATAAAACGGTCACAGGGGTCACGATTTGTTCTCAGGTTGAAGAGGGATGGGATAGGTTTATGAAGATAATTTATAGGATGGGGAAAAGAAAGGGGGGGGCAGTGATTTTTATGGAAAACTGAGAAAATGGGGGAGTATGTTTTGGGAGAACTGGGAGAATGTGGGAGGGATGTTTATCAGGGATGGGAGGATGGATGTTGTGTAATATCGGTTAGAGGTTTAGAGTTTGTGAGTGATATAGATAACGATGGGTTGGTTTTGGTAGGGTTGGATAGAATTTTTTAAAACTGATTTTCTTGCATTTTAAAAATTGGAACTCTAGCCACTAGACTGATAACCCGAAAATCTCGAGTTTGAATCCGGGTTCAAGTCAGTAGAACGTCCCTGAGTCCGCCCAGCTCTGATTGGTGCCTTACTCACGTTAAGGAAAACTAAGACGGCTGAGTATAATGTTGACCCTTCAAATGCTGAGGTCACTATAACAGATGAACTCTACTTCATCTGTCCGATGTGTTTTGGGCAGGAACGGGAAAAGATGATGATTGATGAATCACTAGGACTTACATATCTATATGTACATGACATCACCTACAGCGGGTACCTGTCACCATCATCTACAACCTTGCGTATTAAAATTAATAAACCACTTTTTACAACAACAAAAATGTATAAAGCATAAGTTTGATGTTTTTCAACGATATTTATCGAATACTTTCTGAACATATGTAAATACTTTCGTCCACAGTTGTTGCCAATTTTGTTTACCTCTTGTTTTTATTTCATTGGCTGAAGGAAATTGAAGCTAGAAATATATCTACTGCGCATGCCTAAGCATGAAATCAAATCTACAAGTGTACACGTATTTGATGTAAAATCTACGGGGGGATGAGGACAGGTGGGTGGGGGTGCTGGGTAGGGTACAAGTCAGGTAATGGAGGATAACTCTAATGGAGTCTGTAGCTGGAGTTATGCCCCGTGTTTAATCTCCAGGATCTAGAGTTTTGTGCCAGAGAAAATTTGGAACTTGAATTGTCTCAAACTTTTTTGGCAGAAGTCATTTGTCAGGGAGAGAAATTACGTTCGTGACGTCATTGTGTTGGCCTGCTGGTTGTTGATACCGGGCATCACGTGATCTTAAGTTTTCAAGGTCTGCTTTGTTTAAATGCTTTGGTATTTTTTGAGGTGATGGGTTTTAGGGTGAAATGTATTCTTGATGGTCTTCTAATTGACGTCTAAATCAGCAGCTTAAGGTTTAATTTTAGGGTTAGGATTAGTCAAAGAAACTAATAATAATGATTTTTATGAGAAGAAATATCAACAGTTTTAACTGAATTGATACCATCAGCATTTTAGTAGCAACTACCGGAAGAGGATATAAGCACTGTATGTATTTACTCGCCAAACAATAGACCAACAAAGTATGTTGCTTATTTCGTCGTCCGTTGACCGCAAAAAGCATTACCTTGTTTGATAGATTGCATTAAATACTAAAGTCGAAATTATCCGGTCATTTGTTACTTATTTAGGTCACAGGTAAAAATCAACTTTCAATGTCGGAATTATGTTACATTGACTAGTCGTCACGATCTCCAATTATTGACGCACAGATATCGATTAGATCAATCATATTCAAATTAACGACAAAATCTTTAGACACCTAGATTCTTCCCCCCCCCCCCCCATTACACACACACTCACCCACCCACTCACACATTCCTGGTAAAAAGTAAGTTGTTGGTAATCTTTTATATCGGAACTATCATTCAAATCGCAATGGTCACACCAAGCCACTACCCCCCCCCCCCCTCCTTCCACCTCCGCAACCACCCCCAACCCCTCGGCCAACTTATAGTAGAATGGTGTCTGAAGCCCACAAAAGCATTCACTAGACTAAAACTGTAACAATCTCACTGAGAGCCTAGTTGAAAAGCTGTTCCACAACAACCGACCCAAATAATAATTCCATTGACAGCTGATTCAAAAAGTTGAACCAATTCCTGAACAGGACGCGAAAAACTTTTCTAAAGAAAGTTAGCAAGTAAAAAAACGTGCGGTCTTTTCGTTATACTTGACTGTCGGTTCTCTGGTATTTGAACGTCGTAGTTTGATCTACATCTCTTAACTTTTTAGGCTTGGTATTGTGGGGTGGGGTGGTGGGATAGTAGAACGTGCGACTGCTAACCAGAAAATTTCGAGTTTGTGTCTTTAGCTGAGTCCGTAGCAGGCCCTGATGTCTACCCAACTCTGAAGGATACAATGTCATGACTTAAGTTTGGGATTGTAAATACGGCTGGGCTTAGCTCCGAGCTTAGTGTTCCCTAATATGCCGAGGTTACAGAAGCAGGTAAACTCTACTACATCTCCCCCTTGAATCGTCAAGTTGGAAATGGCACTTTACTTGATTTGGGATAAGATGACATGATATTTTTTATATAAACGTTTTAACTATAACTGGCGGTTATCCATTGGATATAGTTATAACCTTTGTTTAAGATTCAATAACTTATTACTTCAGTTCAACTCAGTGATGGTTAATTTTTCAAACTTTATCAAATATTGTCTAAATAAAAGTTCTAAAGAGATGCTATAGTTGAAAGGTTACTTACTCCGTGTGTCTCTACCGCATAAGTCCTTCGAATTGAAACATTTCAAATATAAGATGGTGACACATATGGTCGTTATCCCAAAGGATTGAACTCGAATAGTTCCACGCACACGGGCACATGCCCTGGGTCTACTAGAACAAATCTCACACCTGACCTTATAATCTACCCTCGACATCTGAGCACGCTGACATCCACCAAATGTCACTTCATTAAACCTCAGTCATGACGCAGGTTCCACAACTCGTGCCGATTCTCGCGAGTTACCGCCCACGTTAAATAAATTTGTGTCTAAGCGCCCCGTTAAAGTCTGTCATTTTGTCTTTATAAAAAACAAAAGATTAACTCGTTCGCAAGTGACGTTGCGTAATTTGCATTTTTAGCCAATATTTTACTTGCATGTCAGAGAACTGGACTGAGAGTTTATTTTCAGAGGTAAAAACATCAGGAGAATTAGTAAACATGGGACTCATTAAAATATTGTCTGATGCGGCGATAAAACAGAGCACTCCTTGATAGACTGACAAATTAGCATGCAGATCTCGTGTTTTAGTTCAGTGTACGTGTGTTCAATGAGTTAGTGAACTCTGTGATTTAGTGAACTCTGTCTGTGATTTAGTGCTGGTAATGTTTATGGTGAGTTTGCTCTTTAAAATCAAGAAAGTGCACACGAAGAATAACAACAACAAAGGTAATGAAAAACTATTTCTAGAACGAGTAATTTAGTTTTTGTCACAACAACGGAGATCTAACAGGTGAGAAACTCGATGGGGGTAGAGGGACAGTGGTTTAACAATGGTTTAACGGGGTAGATGGACAGTGGTTTAACAATGATTTAACGGGGGAGGGGCAACAGGTACAAAATAGTTTAACTGAAGGCACCAGTTAACAGGTACACCTATCTGAATCAGCTGTCAATGGATTAATTAATTGGGTCGCATGTATAGGAACAAGGTAGAGCAAGGTAGAGCCTTGTGAGATCTTCAACACCCAAATAAAATAGAAAACACGCAGCTATAATTACACTAACTAAACAAGTTAAATAAGGGCTGTTATAGGTTAAATCCGACGGATTAGGTTAATCTTTAACTATGTGATTTTAATCCAGCCAATTATAAGCCAAATGTGTTTATCGGTTTATATATATATATATATATATATATATATATATATATATATATATATATATATATATATATATATATATATGATTCAAATCGATGCTATGCTGTAGGCCACTCACCTGTGAAGGTCCAGTCAGGTAAATATTGTATCAGAGGTCCAGTGAGCTGTACCACCTGTCTGAGGCACCGAGTCCCTGCAGGTAAATATTGTATCAGAGGTCCAGTGAGTTATACCACCTGTATGAGGCAGCGAGTTCCTGGTTTTTCAACCTGTTCCGTCTCTTTGTGAAGCCAGTGTACCGCGTCTACGGTGAACCTCTTAAACTGGAGGTGTGTTTTTATTGCGCTGTTGAGGGGAGGGGAGGTGGGGGGTTTATTCATGGTGGGATTTTTTTGGTGAAGCAGTGCAGCGTAGCCGCAGTGGGGGTGGGATATTGGTGGGTTTCTGTTAAGGCTGTTAACTGCGGGGGTGGGGAGGTGGACCCGTAAGAAAATAACATGACGCAATGTTTGATGTAATGCGGTTGGATTATGTACATACATTTTAAGGGATTTAGTTAATCCCACAGAACAGGTGAGAAATCGTGTCCATTCGAGCTGAGAAAATGTATCACGTCATTTAAAATCATATTTCTATATCACACTACCGTAAAACGTATTGTGGGTTTGGGTTCGTCTAGTAGGTTTGGTTGGTAGTTTACTTGGTTTAGTTGGTATATCGTCGGTTTAATTCTGTAATATGTTTCGTTGATCGAATCTCTCAAATTAAGTACTAGTCTGGTAAGGGTATAAGCCATCTTGGTTACGATTTGATCCTGTTTAAAATAAAGGACAAAGGGCAATAATATGAATAAGCTTGGCCAATATAAATAACACTTGCAAGTTGTAGTATGTCTTTCTGAATGAACTTTCCTAAACAGCACAGCACATTTTTATGTGCTCAACACCACCGATAGCCTCCTTAATCTCTGGTCAATCTCTTGATATGGCCATCCTAACTAGGCCATCCTAACTAACCCCTAAGTCTGGCCATCCTGACCTACTTATCAGACAAGTTCCTGCCCCTCCACCGCATCCCCTTCCATGAACTCCCCCCCCCCCCCTCCCTCGCCCTCTAACAACATCACAGGCCAAACCACCAAGACAACACACAATCTGGCCGCTGCAACGTCAGCCTACATAAATAAATGACGTGACCTCCTGGCAGGTCAGGTCCAACTAGACACCAGCACGGCCTTGACCTTCCCGTCAGATTGATGACATAACTGTTACTTAACATCTCAGTGGAGTGTGTGCACCACTTAAGCTGGTACCTTCACGACACGTCGCTTCACTATGTAGACATGACTGTGTGTGCACCACTTTGCTCGACTGGTACCCTCAAGACACTTGGCCACACTGTAGAGTCACGTCTGTAGATCAACTACTTACAGAGTGATGGAGCGAGGCTATTAACCTAGCCAAACAGCTCGATGGGAATTCACTCTTATGACGTCACATTACCTCTCACGTGACATACTTTCCGTCTGACGTCATATCACGTGGGAAGATGGAGCGTGTGGGAAGGGGTAAACGGGATGGCGGAAATGTATGTGAAACCTTGTCTTATCTGAGTGAGATTAGAACCCGCACCACCGGGTCGAGGTTTTTATGCCGCGCCCTAATAAACGAGTCAGCGACCCTAGGGTTAGATATGGAACCGTGAAACACGTCAGGTGTCTAGTGATGTACTCACGCAGGTGGTTGGCCCAGGTTTGACAGGTAGTTGGACCAGGTTTGACCCAGGTTTGACAGGTGGTTGGCCCAGGTTTGACAGGTTGTTGGCCCAGGTTTGACAGGTGGTTGGCCCTGGTTTGACATCAGTTTCAGCGCGTGGATACATTTCAAGTGTGAGCTCGATAGTGTGTAGTTGAGACAAGTGGCTCAATAGTTGACTTTAATTTGTGGCTCAAATAAATGGCTCCAATATATGGCTCCAACAATTAGTTGATATATGTCTCCAACTTAAATAAATGACTCCATGACTTGGTCCAACATGTAGTTCAGATATATGTCTCCAACTTAAATAAATGACTCCATGACTTGGTCCAACATGTAGTTCAGATATATGTCTCCAACTTAAATAAATGACTCCATGACTTGGTCCAACATGTAGTTCAGATATATGTCTCCAACTTAAATAAATGACTCCATGACTTGGTCCAATATGTAGCTCTGATAAATGGCTCCAATATGTGGCTCAATATGTGGTGGATGTAGCTCGAGTGATTCATACAATAAGACACTGGGTGAGCAATACTTTCCAATTAACCATTCCATTTCAAATCTAAAAAATGTATGAATAGGCTTATAGTTTCAAATAAAAAAACAGTAGACAATTACAATTCAATGTATAATTTAGTTTTTTTTAAATGTTAATGAAATGTAACTTTTTATATTTTTGTCTGAAGTAAGCATTCACTTTAATTAAAATTACCTCTATAGTGTAGGGTTGAATGGAGCTAAAGAAATATTTACCCTCAAAAGCTTCCATAGCCGAAGTTATTGCCCCTTATGCCTATTTTCCTCGATATATTGTGGGTCAACAAACTATTACAGGCTTGCACCAAAGGACTGTAAACATGGCGCTGGTAAATGGCTATGACATAAGGTTAAAGGTTAAAGAGCAGGTGGAAAACATGTTGCAGTTGTGTTGAGTGTGGGGTAGGAAATATCAGGGTATGATTAGTTGTGGTGTGTGTGTGTGTGTGTGCGGTGTGAGTGTG
Organism: Physella acuta; assembly: GCF_028476545.2. Taxonomy (NCBI): domain Eukaryota; kingdom Metazoa; phylum Mollusca; class Gastropoda; family Physidae; genus Physella; species Physella acuta. Next base: position 97,434 of record NW_026732723.1, on the reverse strand, counting down.
TGTAGGTGTGCTGTGTGTAAGGTGTGGATGTGGGTGTGGGTGGGCGCAGAGGCGCAGTGTATGTGTGTGGTGTGTGTGCGGTGTGAGTGTGTGTAGGTGTGCTGTGTGCTGTGTGTAAGGTGTGGATGTGGGTGTGGGTGTGGGTGGGCGCAGAGGCATAACAAAAATCAATATTTGCCCACCACTTCAAATGTATGTATGTGTGATAGTGTGTATCTGGTGTGTGTGTGTGTGTGTGTGTGTGTGTGTGTGTGTGTGTGTGTGTGTGTGTGTGTGTGTGTGTGTGTGTGTGTGTGTGTGTGTGTGTGCATGTGTTTGCGTCTTGCGTCTGTAGCCAACTCCGACCAAGACTTCATGAGCAGTTATTTATTCCCTCACTACTTTGATACCACTGTACCATTATACCACTATACCACTAGATCACTACACAGTTGCTTGCATTGGTCGTACAAATATCAGGGAAGGGTGTTATGAAAAAAAAAACATAATGTCAATCTTTTTTTAGTGTTTTGTGTCATAAGCTTTGGATGCCTAACGTAGATGAACAGTTATAACGAAAAGATAATTGTAAAATGATGTAGTATCTGTTCCCAGAAAATATTTTTGTTTTTATGACTTTGTGAGAATTATTTAATTCTCTCGAAACTAGTGACCGACGCTTCCAACTGATTCATGTATCATACTTTGGTTAAATATGTATTGTATTTGAAAAAGTGTTATATTTCGAGCCGCACACCGGAAGTGTTCGTTACGTCTGAGTGACCTGACGTTCTGTTGTCACGTGTTAGGTCACACACTTGCTGTCTTTTCTGTGTGTTAGAGGGTGACACGACACCTGTGTGTAAGAGGATGACTCGACACAGCACTGCCTTAACAAATTCTTGGAATTTACACACCGGCAAAGCACATCCTCCCGTTAATGAAAACTGGGGGGGGGGGGGGGGGGGGGATTACAGGTGACCGACCATAAACTGTGATAATTTTACTAGAAGTGTTGAGTGGAGAGGCTTATGTACACCGTAATATATGTATATATATATATATATATATATATATATATATATATATATATATATATATATATATATATATATATATATATATATATAAATATATAAATATATATATATATATATATATATATATATATATATATATATAAATATATATATATATATATTTATATATTTATATATATAGTTTAATCAGTATGTACAGCCGTGTATGGGTCTATTTTCTTAACTTTGATTTTGAATAAATCAGTCTTCTTCATCTTCGTTCTTAATTGTAATGTTGGACGGGATTCTCTCCAACACAGTTAAGTATTTCGTGTCAACAGGTCCTTCGTCAATGAGTCAGTAATGCAAATCAAAATAAACGTTTCAATTAATTTGTCTCATCTTTAAGGGAGCACCCTGAGGGCGCTCCCTTAGAGAGGGTGGGGTACGAGGATTGGCCACCCCACCCCTTGCTTCCCCTATGTGGTTATGACCCCTTCCGTACAGCGTTGGTTCTTTATGTTTGTTTGTTGAGTGTTGTTAACTAGACGACTCTTCAACAGTTGTAAGCGAGATATGACTCCACAGTCTGATGGTAGACAATCCTTCTAACGCGTAAAACACGAACCCACCCCAGACTTTTCTCAACAATCTCCGTCCCCCGTACCCCATACTTATCTCTTTTATCCACGATTTAATTAGGTCAGAACTTAACACCCTTCCGACTCTTCTGGTCCATGATTGGATTATGACAAATTGGATTATGACGATTAACTCTTTGAATTGGCTGAACAGGTCGTGAAAAAGTATTGAGGGACCTGTTCAATCCTCCCCACACCTACCCACACCCGCCCTCACCTACCCTACACCTCCCCACACCTCCCCACACCTCCCCACACCCGCTCCCAGTAGGAAAACATTTCAATGTGTCTCTTTCAGAAAGGTTCGCAATGTGTTTCTTTCAACGCCCGTGAATGAAGAATATGCCGGTAATGAAAAGCCTAGGGACGAGCCTATACTAAGTGACCCTGTCACTCTGATCGTGTACATACTTGCCGACCACACCTGTTCACCTGGTGAATGCTGGTTTACATGTGTACACTGTGCTGCAGCAGTTTCAAATCTATGACGTGATGCTGTGAGACTTACTTTGGATGATGATCTTTCCCGGGGGAGGGATGATAACCCCTCCATTATTAAAACCAAGGCTATGTTTTTTTGTGTTTGTCATCACTTCCCGTCATGCCTTGACATATCCCATAATTTTTCGTCACGTGGTACAATATATAACGCATAAAATTGTCAGGAATGAATGTGTAACGTCTAATGTTTAAGACGTCTGATATATCAAAACAATGGCATTAGGTTGGCCAATTTATTTTTCTAGGAGCTGCCAAAATTTAAAATTTTGAAACCTTTGCCTTAGATCCATGACAAGAGAAAAATTGTAACCGTTTTTTTTTAGCCGCAGTCAGTGAAGCGTGACGTTGTGTTCCGTTGTGTTGGACGCCTGCTGGGATTTCTCTTAGTTTTTGGTGACCAGGATGTAGATGTAGGTCATGGCGGAGGTAGACACTCTTTGGCCAGTAGCCGGTACTGATAGGTCAAAGGTCAGTGCCACTATGGCAAAGGTCAGTGAAAATATGTCAAAGGTCAGTGTCACTATGGCAAAGGTCAGTATAAATAGGGCAAAGGTCAGTGTCAATACGACAAAGGCCCTTGTAAATATGTCAAAGATCGGTGCCACTATGTCAAAGGTCGAGCCAGTATGTCAGAATTCAGTGGCAATATGTCAAGTATCAGTGCCAATATGTCAAGTATCAGTGCCAATATGTCAAAGACCAGTGCAAATATGTCAGACGTCAATGCCTGTATGATACATGTCAGTTTCCGAGTTTCCTCAACCATCCACCCCATACACAGCTTATCTTTGATTTGATCCTGAGTTGACTAACAGCATTGCTACCTCGTATTGAATTAGCTATGTTCGGTCAAAAGTTTCAATACCTGAAATAAACCTACTGAATTAAAGGGAGCCCTAATAAAAAGAAATCAGTTATAGAGAAAGTAAAAGCCCCACATCAAAACCATACTTATCGTAAAACTTTACACAAAACTTAACACAAATTCCAACCGCATTATTGGCTATTCCATTTATGGATTAACAAGCAGACCCTAATGTGAAATGACTTTCATCAATACATTTACCTCAAGTTTTTCTTAGACTGGCTAATTATGCCGTCATAATTGATATATGACGTCAAGCGTAGCCTGCGCCTAAAACAGCAACAAAAGATATCGGCCCTCTAGAACTGAGCCTTGTCACTTCTGCATTCTGTGCCGTAGGAAAATGGTGCCCCGTTAAAAGACTCTTCAGGTGATGCCTGACTTTGTTCTGCACGCGGGCCCCATGATGTCTGGGGTAGCGTTTAATGCCTGGTTGGTTAACTGTGGTACGTGTTGATCGCGTGGGTAGGTTCAGTCTAAGATGTATAGGCTCTCAAGGAGGTCGTTATTACGTGTTTGAAATACGCCATTCATAAGTGCAATAACTCGGGCTATCAATGTGAGATTGTCATTGCTGGATTATTGCCCTGCTCATCAACTTTGTGACACCCGTTTGTATTTGTAGAGAGACTTTTTTTCTGACACACGCAGGCCTATGGTTGTGCGGGTGGGGGGTGGGGGGGGGGGGGAACAAACTCATGAATTACATTATAGTTGTAAGTTCGACGTTGACCAAGATCTAAATTATGCCTTGATGATTTATTCGTATATTTTCTCTCGTTTAAGTCGCAATGTACATAAGGAAAGAAAGATTGGAATAAGTCGTGTCACAGACGCTATAGAAGTCAACTCACAAATAGTATACACCTCACATAACACCTCACATCACACCTCACACCACACAGACTACACAAATCACATGACGCTGACAAACCTTAGCTGTCACTACAATGGCAAGGGACGTTACTCACTAAATAACACGCTGTGTCCAGTCTGCATTACATTTCCTTGAGATGAAACATTGTGTTAAGGAGAATGGGGAATTCTAGAATAAAAACCCAGGCCAGTGTCTTAACCTCATAAACATTTCCTCACCTGACCTACTTTCAGACCAGAACTCGGTCAAGTGTGTCATACAATAGCATGGTACTTTAATATCATGCGACAATGTCAATACAGCACACTGTTTTGTCAGGATTCTTTGATTCTTTAATACAACACACTGTATGAGAATGACTTGGGCCCTTTGACTAAAGTACGTGACTAATAATATCTGAAGTACAAACAGGAGTATTTAACAACAGGATCCTCTGGTGCAGAAAAATATTTTTACACTTCTATAAAGTACTAGGCCTACAACTTGTATTTAGGCTACCTTACAATAGAGTGGAACTTCAGTGAATGTTTGGTTTTGTTTGATTTGATTTTACATTTTTAAGACATGACCAATTAACATATAGATTACATTTTGACTGAGGAGACGATATTTAACGAAGATTTCACTCAGTAAACAAAAACATTGATGGTATGGGATTGTGTACACGGTCTAGAGGCGACGGTCAATAAAAGACGGAATTGGGGCGACGGTCTGAAAGAGGGAAAGACAAACTTAACTGGAAAATAAAATAAATACTTATGGGAGAAAGACGGGGAAAATATAATTGTACTAATATACTTTATTAAACTAATAGCGATTATCAGAGTTTGATCTCATAGTATGACTGAGATATGAAGTCAACTAGCTCTTGGCTTCATTCTGATACAGTATGACTGAAATATAAAGTCAATTATCTCACAGTATGACTGAAATCCGAATTTCAGAATTACATTCGACCCCCCCCCCCTCTCGAAGAAAGTCTAACGCCCCCCACCCCCGAACGAAATGAAATGTGTATAGAAAATATATACTTTTTTAACAGTGTCCGCGGTAAATTTTAGTTTCCCCCCCCCCCCCCCCAAAAAAAAATATATTTCAAGACGGCCAGGTAGAATACAGCTGGACAGCTGTCGTGCACTGGGTGATGTAAACATCCGTCTACCTGTCCCACGTGACCAAGACAATGCCAATGCTAAGGTCATCGTCCCCATTGTTGTGACACGGGCTAGACAAGAGGGGGACACACGGTGTGGTTCAGGTGTGTTTCCTTGTCTACCTACATAAGCTCACCTGGTGGACTAGTCTGCTTGTTCTGGATAGACTGGAACTAGATCACTGGACATATCACACAGGTAGGGTTTTAATTTACCTGAACATTTATTTCAGGCTAGTTTACAGTTCCTGTTGCATTCGTGTGTTCTAAGAGGTGTGAGAGGTTGTGGACTGGCCCCACGGTCGCCGGAAATAATCCGGTCTGCCGGAAATAATCCGGTCTGCCGGAAATAATCCGGTGGGCCGCCAAGAAAGGTAATCATGAGGATAACTAAGAAATGGTCGCCCTTTATTTTTTACTCTGGCCGTTAATTGTGATTACTGCTCGAACTTATTGATTAACATTTAGAAAATCTCATTAGGTTAATTTAAATGATACTGGTTAATAGTTTGTAGGTACGAAATCTATTGGTAAATATAGTATAATTAGCATACATGCTTCTAATCTCAACGATAAATATAGTGTACGTGCGAATTATTTCAAGTGTACATCGGTGAGGCAAGTGTACATAGCAATCTTTTGCTGTTTGATCCCCATACATCAAAGTTAGGTTTAAAGAATTCTAGATACCAATTGACCCCGTGACCTTAAATCCTAGCGTACCAACATTTAGCATAATTTAAATTATGCCGCCAGTTTTGTTCTCTGTTTGAACGTGTTCAAAGATGGCTACGGTGTGTGGGGGCGGTGTGTGGGGGCGGTGTGTGGGGGCGGTGGGCGGGTGTTGTCCTTGTGGGTCGTTTTTTAGCCTTACAACACGAATGGTTCCCAGAAAGAAGCGCAACGGAAAAGAGCGCAACGGAAAAAAGCGCAAAACAAAAAGCGCAACGGAAATAAGCGCACACGGAAAAAATCGCAAAGAGAAAAAAGCGCACACGGAAAAAAGCGCAAAGAGAAAAAAGCGCAAAGAGAAAAAAGCGCAAAAAGAAAAAACCGCACACAGAAAAAAGCGCCAACAGAAAAAACCGCACACGGAGAAAAGCGCAAAGAGAAAAAAGCGCACACGGAAAAAAGCGCAAAGAGAAAAAAGCGCAAAGAGAAAAAAGCGCAAAAAGAAAAAAGCGCACACAGAAAAAAGCGCAAACAGAAAAAAGCGCAAACGGAAAAAAGCGCAAACAGAAAAAAGCGCAAACGGAAAAAAGCGCAAACAGAAAAAAGCGCACACAGAAAAAAGCGCAAACGGAAAAAAGCGCAAACGGAAAAAAGCGCAAACGGAAAAAAGCGCAAACGGAAAAAAGCGCAAACAGAAAAAAGCGCACACAGAAAAAAACGCAAACAGAGAAAAGCGCAAACGGAAAAAAGCGCAAACAGAAAAAAGCGCACACAGAAAAAAGCGCAAACAGAAAAATGCGCAACCAGAAAAAACAATGAAAAATGTGCAAAAGAGAAATTTAGCACAAATACCTATATCGACTAGATGACACATTTATACATGACTGTTAGGGCTGCTGTGAGAGTGTCGTGTTTGATCACGTGATTTACTACCATCTAAAGCGTACCACTACCATGTTCATTCCCCTCACCACGATACAGGCGATAATCGCTTTACACAATGCCTATTATTTTCTTGGTCAATAATTATTCAACTACTATTCTCGTATAAATAAACATAAAACTATCCTTGATATCGACATTACACGAAGTATCTCTCACATTCTCCCTAGTCCGAACTACCTAGCTTGCATACCATAACTACCCGTTCCTATGGCAAAACTTCATTCTCTTTCATCCGCGTCATTAAACATGCATTCGTCATATTTCTCGCAACGACATTCATTCGCACCAAAATACCTGATAAAACACACATCATAACAACGATTTATTTACCATTATTTCATTATGACGCACCCACCTACCTACCTACCAACCTACCTACCTACCTCCCTCCCTCCCAACACCTCCCTCCCTCCCTCCCTGACTGCCTGACTACCTACCTGCCTGCCTGCCTGCCAGCTTGCCTACCTACCTACCTGCCTACCTACCTGCCTACCTACCTACCTACTTACCTGCCTACCAACCTGCCTGCCCGCCTGCCTGCCTACCTACCTGCCTACATGCCTACCCACCTATCTAATTACCTCATATATATATATATATATATATATATATATATATATATATATATATATATATATATATATATATATATATATATATATATATATATATATATATATATATATATATGGGTAGGTGGGTAAGTGGGTGGGTAGGTAGGTTGTTAGGTGGGTATGTGGGTAGATGTGTGGGTGGGTAGTTAGGTAGGTGGTTTGGTGTTTGTGTAAATGATATAGATTATGCACATTTCCATTTTGCTAGCTTAGTAACAGTGTTACAAAACTCGAAATTTCAAACTGGTTTGGCGTAAGGTTAGTTCATTGATCCTGTTGAGCCCTACATTACATAGTTAATCAGTTTAACAATGTAGATACCATTGGAGTAGGTGTAAGTCAAAGCCTGATGTTATTATAAAACTTCATCTCTCTTTGTTTCTTTATAAAAAGGTTTTGGAAGGTTTTTTAAGGTTTTTTACTGAAAGGTTTACCGGACGAATGCAAAATGATATAAACAACCATAGATCTTCTGTTATATAGGCTACATGCAGTGTTTCTTCCAGACTTTTTTCTCCGGGGCTAAGGGGGGGGGGGGGGTGAAGGGGATTTTCGGGGGGGTCAACATTTTCGGGGGGGGGGGGGCGGACACTAGTAAAAGTGTATGTTTACATGTTTTCATTACCCTTCAAACAATAGTCTATTTTAGTTATATTGAGATTAAAGAATGTAAATATATAGTACACACAATTCTGTAGAATAGGAACGATTGGGAGGGAAGTGACATATAGCGCAAGAAATTTAGAGGTTAGGTAGGGTATAATAAATGGTGGGGTTAGGAAAGTTAGGGGGTCCATTCTCTAACAGGCAGTCTATGTCTCCTTCGTACTTTCGTGTTGGTTTTTGTCGAACCTGTCCTCACCTCACATCACAACAGTTGGGTGACGCTTACCGTGTAATGTTAAAATAAATAGCATGTAATTGAATTAGTTCGAAGTGAGTTTTCATACAAGCCCAACGCACTAATTAAGATTGTCGCAAAATGTAACATATATGTAACATATGTCAATGATGTCAATGAATTTTCATTAAAAAAGTACAGTTTACGAGACTAACGAACTTCGCAATTCCTTTTTCGGTGGGTAGGTGGGTAAGTGGGTAGGCGGGTAGGTGGGTAAGTGGGTAGGTGGGTAAGTGGGTAGGTGGGTAGGTGGGTAAGTGGGTAGGTGGGTAGGTAGTAGGTAGGTAGGTAAGTGCGTCATGATGTGAAATAATATTAAATACATAATTGTTATTTTGGTGCGAATGAATGTTGTTGCGAGAGATATGAGAGATATGACGAATGCATGTTAGATGACGCGGATGAAAGAGAGTGAAGTTTTGCCATAGGAACGGGTAGTTATGGTATGCAAGCTAGGTAGTTCGGACTAGGGAGAATGTGAGAGATACTTCGTGTAATGTCGATATCAAGGATAGTTTTATGTTTATTTATACGAGAATAGTAGTTGAATAATTATTGACCAAGAAAATAATAGGCATTGTGTAAAGCGATTATCGCCTGTATCGTGGTGAGGGGAATGAACATGGTAGTGGTACGCTTTAGATGGTAGTAAATCACGTGATCAAACACGACACTCTCACAGCAGCCCTAACAGTCATGTATAAATGTGTCATCTAGTCGATATAGGTATTTGTGCTAAATTTCTCTTTTGCACATTTTTCGTTGTTTTTTCTGGTTGCGCATTTTTCTGTTTGCGCTTTTTTCCGTTTGCGCTTTTTTCTGTGTGCGCTTTATTCTGTTTCTGCTTTTTTCCGTTTGCGCTTTTTTCTGTTTGCGCTTTTTTCTGTGTGCGCTTTTTTCTGTTTGCGCTTTTTTCCGTTTGCGCTTTTTTTCGTTTGCGCTTTTTTCCGTTTGCGCTTTTTTCCGTTTGCGATTTTTTCTGTGTGCGCTTTTTTCTGTTTGCGCTTTTTTCCGTTTGCGCTTTTTTCTGTTTGCGCTTTTTTCCGTTTGCGCTTTTTTCTTTTTGCGCTTTTTTCTGTTTGCGCTTTTTTCTTTTTGCGCTTTTTTCTCTTTGCGCTTTTTTCTCTTTGCGCTTTTTTCCGTGTGCGCTTTTTTCTCTTTGCGCTTTTTTCCGTGTGCGCTTTTTTCTGTTTGCGCTTTTTTCTGTGTGCGTTTTTTTTTCTTTTTTGAGCTTTTTTCTCTTTGCGCTTTTTTCTCTTTGCGCTTTTTTCCGTGTGCGCTTTTTTCTCTTTGCGCTTTTTTCCGTGTGCGCTTATTTCCGTTGCGCTTTTTGTTTTGCGCTTTTTTCCGTTGCGCTTTTTTCCGTTGCGGTTCTTTCCGGCCACCAACACGAATATAGATATCGTCACGTTTGGTGATAAACAACAGCTATTCATTACAAGGGAGGTAAACATGAAAGTAAAACGATTATTTCCCCTTAAAATTTAAATTATTTATATTTTAAAGGTTCAACTAAAATATATGAATTATAGCATCATATATTGCTGACGAAAGAAATAATAAATGTACTTGAAAATAGACTTTTTTTGTAATTGCTTTGTTTTTCAGTTCAGTGAAAATTAAAGATAGATTAGGTTAGATTATATAAAAATATTTCATTTCTCAAGTAACTAGCCAGGCTTTACAGTAGCTAGATAACAACACCAGCCTCGCATAATTTAGATGATAAACCTCCAGGATTTGAACCTTCCACCCCTCAACAACCCTCTATAGACTCCCCTCCCGGATTTGAACCTTCCACCCCTAAACAACTCCCTATAGATTTAAATCCTCAACTCACTGACTGAGATTCCTACAATGAATGTATGCATTGAACAAATATTTGGCTTAAATTTATTTTCCGTTCTTATTTTCTATTTGATTTAGTTAAATATTGGCATCAAATCACTAACTAAAACATATTCATTAAGCTAATTGGTTGATTACCGTCACGGCCTGGTAATAATCGTGAGTTCTGCTACATGCCAGGTTTAAATGGGTACCGCTTGACATGCGTGACGTCATATTGATAGTTAGATGTTGTACATGTTGCCAGATAGTAGCAATCAATTTTAGGGAGCATATGTCGTCACGATGACGCGTAGATGTATGCTGGAGAATACAGATCACTTGTGGGGAGGGGGGGGGGGGGAGTCATGTGACGTCATACTGATGCTTAAGGTTTTGTAAGAGTGCCGAAGAATGCCGATGAATTATGAGTCACGTGACTCATTTAACGTCACATGGATTCTATTGAAAACTTTATTCAGATGACGTCACACTGATGTCATGGACTACTTATTTTATATGACGTCACACTGAAGCTGTAATTTTTGCAGGTTTGCCTGGAAATGGCGATCGATGTCGGAGGGCTCGTCTCTATTGTCGTCTTCTACCTCATCATTCTCGTCATCGGGGTGTGGGCGGGGAGGAAGACGGGGTTCAGGACCAAGAACATGAGGACTGATGACGTCATGTTGGCGAATCGCTCGATTGGTTTGTTCGTGGGCACGTTTACAATGACAGGTAAAGATAGGGATGTGGGTGATGGGAGGGTGGGGGTGGGGGGCTACAGGCACACGAGTAAGTTGGAGGTAGGGGGGTTGGACAGCGAGGAAGAGGCAGTGAGGTAAGAGGTAGGGAGGCTGGATAGGGAGGCTGGAATAAGACAGGTTGGTGAAGATAGTTGGTACGTACAGTTTGTTGGCCGGTAGGTTTGAGCAGGTTTGAAAGACAGTTTGTATCAAGTAGGTTGCGATAGAGTGGTTGGGCAGGTAAGCTGAAAAGTTTTCGAGGGCTTAGGCATTTCAAACTGGCCGTTTAGGCAGATATTTTGGGTCTGTAGGAGGTTAGATTGTACCATATAAATGTATGTATGTATGTATGTGTGTACACACAATTCATTTATCCTGGTTTCAGCCACTTGGGTGGGTGGTGGTTACATCAACGGCACCACGGAAGTTGTGGCACTGAGTGGGGGGCTGGTCTGGTGCCAGGCGCCGGTAGGATACGCCCTGAGTCTTGTCTTCGGTGAGCAATGATATAGTCTCTACTCCGTCATGATATATTCTCTACTCTATCATGATATATTCTCTACTCTGTCATGATATATTCTCTACTCTGTCATGATATATTCTCTACTCTGTCATGATATATTCTCTACTCTGTCATGATATATTCTCTACTCTGTCATGATATATTCTCTACTCTATCATGATATATTCTCTACTCTGTCATGATATATTCTCTACTCTGTCATGATATATTCTCTACTCTGTCATGATATATTCTCTACTCTGTCATGATATATTCTCTACTCTGTCATGATATATTCTCTACTCTGTCATGATATATTCTCTACTCTGTCATGATATATTCTCTACTCTGTCATGACATTGTTTACTACACCAAATACGGTAGTCACTCTGTCAGCATCTCACACCTCCCACCCTCGAGTTATTTACTAAATCACGTTGGCCTACGGTATAACTTAAACATCTATTCCGACAGGCGGACTTTTTTTCGCTGAAAAGTTGCGGAGTTCCGGGTTTACAACGATGTTGGACCCCTTCCACTGGAAATACGGAGACCTGATGAATTGTCTGCTCTACATCCCAGCACTCAGTGGGGACGTCTTCTGGTCGGCCGCCATCTTGACGGCTTTGGGTAGTTATTTCTTGTCATTTTTTTACGGGATTTAGCACCATCTACTTGCCATTTTCAAAACTCTGCACATACATTTTTACTATTTTTATCTTTCTTTCTAAACAACTATGCGAGAAACTGAAATTGCAATGAAGATTATTATCTTTTCATCACAAAACTGTAAGTAATTCGGATTTAGGACTCGATCATTATCTCTGTGAATACAAAGTCAGCTTTGTCCAGCGTGTACCCTTTGGTTTTCACTTAAACTTAAACCTAAACCTTAACTCTTTTACTAAGGGGCGTCGCTACGTGTGATACTTGACCTTAACCTTGAGCTCGCCATCATTGTGTCGGCGGCCATTGCTTGCCTCTACACGCTGATTGGTGGACTCTACTCGGTGGCATACACTGACGTCATACAGCTCATTTGCATGTTTGTGGGGCTGGTAAGCCTATGTTCGCTAACAAATTAACCTAACTAAATCATGCATAGATCTTATAGAATGCATTAGATCAAAACGGTTCAGCTATAAGAAAGCGATTTCTCACAAACTTTTGTTCTCATTATTTTGAGTATTGTATAAATTTAATTTAATTTAGCCAAATTATAATTATTGATAAGATGAGATTTACAGTGACCACATTAAAGCACCCATATAATATTTTAGATAGTTCGGCACATCAAAAAATATACTGTCTTCTAATGACGTGACTAAGCTCTTTCATTTACGCACACGCGTACACACACACACACAGACACACAGACACACACACACATTCACTTGCTTGTAGAATCGTAATACCTTGACCTTCATGACGTAATAAACACTTCGATCTTGTGCTCGTGTTGACAGTGGCTGTGTGTGCCGTTTGTACTCACGCACGAGTCCGTGTCTCCCGTCACGGCCAACAGCACACAGCTCTGGCTAGGGACGCTAACACCCGACCACGCGGCCAACTACATCGACCTCGGTCTGCTGCTCATCTTTGGCGGGATCCCTTGGCAAGTAGGTGAGCTCGCTCAATGTGTCGTCTGTCTGACTGTAGGTCAGCACATTGTGTTGTCTGCTTCTTGTTGTCTGCTTCTTGTTGGTAAGGTCATACACCGTGCTGTCTGATTCTTGCTCGTAAACTCATCCAGTTTGTTGCCTCCTATATTATATGCTTTGTACAGGACGTGATGTTTCTAAATCTAACTGGATTTTCCCATATCTAGCCAGCTCTATGTATATCTAGATTGTTAGACAGCTGGCTTGATCGAGATCTAGCTGGCATTAGGTGTATTAAAGGTTCAACGACTTCACTGAAAGTTGTTGAAAACCATGCCCTCAGACCAAAATGCTACAGTAAAGCTGACCTCTAAAGTAAAGCTGACCCTAAAGTAAAGCTGACCTCTAAAGTAAACCTGACCCCTAAAGTAAAGCTGACCTCTAAAGAAAGTCTGACCCTAAAGAAAACCTGACCCTAAAGTAAACCGTCTCTATCGTCAGGTATACTGGCAGAGGGCGCTGTCAGCCAGGACTGCTGGCATTGCCCGGGGGTTAAGTTTTCTGGGAGCTGTGGGCTGTCTTGTGATGGCCGTCCCCTCCGTCATCATGGGGGCGGTAGCTGCGACAACAGGTATGTGAGACAACATCATCACCATCTTACTCTAAATCTTCATGCTGGTGGGGGGGGGGGGTCTTCTTATCTTACTGGGTGTAAGACAACATCGTCACCATCTTACTCGAATTCTTCCTGCTGGGGGGGGGGGGAATCTTCTCATCATACTGGGATTCATCTTACCCTCGTTGGGCTGTTTTTAATCCATGGTGGAATTATTATTATCCCTGTGTTTCTCCGTATACTTGCTGAGATGTCTACTTCTCCGGGCGCTTGGTCAGAACAGACAAACGCTCGGCTATCCATCATGATTGATTACTGTACGATGAAATTAATGCTAAAATAGAAATAGAAAACTTTTACAGATCTGTAAATCAACATTTTAGTTTAAGCACGTATTGATGTCTCTGTGACCTTTCCATGTAAAAGGATTCTGTGTTCAGCAAAATGCCCAACTGCCTTCACTAGCCCAGATAGCCGTCTTACTTAAGTCTTCCGTTGTTTCCTCGTCTAGTCAACGTTAAACTTTATTGACATTGCAAGTAACAAGTTCACCAAACTGCTATCTTGTAGACTGGAACTCGACTGGCTACGGCCGTGTGCAGATCTCTGACTACGACCGGCCGCTGGTGCTACCTCTGGTGATGAAACACCTGTGTCCACCTGCCGTGTCCTACATCGGTCTTGGTGCCATTTCTGCTGCCGTCATGTCGTCCACAGACTCCTCTGTGCTGTCGTCTAGCAGCATGTTCGCCAGGAATGTTGTAGGGGTCATCTACTCAAGGACACACGGGAGGAAGGTGAGTTATGTACACAGTTCTAGTACACACAGAGTTCTAGTACACACACGGGAGAAAGATGAGTTGTGTACACAGTTCTAGTACAAACACAGAAGAAAGATGAGTTGTGTACACAGTTCTAGTACACAACACAATACACACACAGTTCTAGTACACACACGGGAGAAAGGCGAGTTGTGTACACAGTTCTAGCACATACCCGGGATAAAGGTTAGTTGTGTACACAGTTCTAGTACACAACACAAAATACACAGAGTTCTAGTACACACACGGGAGAAAGCTGAGTTATGTACATAGGTCTAGAACACACACAGAAGAAAGATGAGTTGTGTATACTGGTCTAGCACACACCCGGGATAAAGGTGAGTTGTGTACACAGTTCTAGTACACACACGGGAGAAAGATGAGTTGTGTACACAGTTCTAGTACACAACACAAAACACACAGAGTTCTAGTACACACGGGAGAAAGGTAAACTGTGTACTAAGTCTATTAAAACTACAATACAACCTGGTGAGATGTGTACAAACTATTCTAAGTACAACCACCATTTTGAAACAGTGTTTCTTCCAGACTTTTTTCTCCGGGGGTGCACTTGAAATCTTCGGGGGGGGGGGGTGGTAAACTTTCTTCGGGGGGGGGGGGGGCGGACACTGTTAAAAGTATATATTTTCTATATAAATTATATAAATTTCATTTCGTTCGGGGGGGCGGTAAAAATGCCAGATGCCTGGAAAAAACTCTGTTTTGAAAACACAACTATTGGTGAAAGTAGCACCTCTTTCAACAATTGAACATTCTGGAAACATAATATCGGCCCTCGTCTTTTCAGATCTCCGAGTCGGCCCAGATATGGATCATGAGGGTGGCCCAAATCGTCATCACGGCCATGGCTTGTGTCATGGCCATTTCCGTCGAGTCCATCTATGGCCTGTGGATCTTGTGCTCAGATTTTGTCTACGTCATCTTGTTCCCCCAGCTGCTATGTGTCATGTACCTCAAGGGGACTAACTCCTACGGTTCTTTCTTAGCTTTCTTCAGTGGTCTCATCTTGAGGCTGCTCGGGGGAGATAACTCACTTCACATTCCGGCTGTTATTCACTACCCCTGGTAAGATTTTGAAATCTATATTTTTCACACGAGGCAGATTGCAGAGAAAATAACAGAGAGAGAGAGAGAGAAAGAGAAAGCCTGTTGATGAACTAGTTATCTGCTACCAAAAGGATACCAACATAAAACGTCACCCAATTTACAATCCCTTCCTAAAGATATGGAGCATCATAGTCGTGAGGAAGCTCACTATTTTTAACTCAGACCTGAGTATTCTTAGCTCTAGTTGGTACCTGATTCTTTTTTTTATTTTATTATTATTATTTCAGTTTATTTATTTACAACAAAACAACTTTATTACTTTTACCTAAACGTTGTTGATATTTAACCATCACCTGACTTCAATTGTCCTCAAATGTTTCTTCTTCACTTTCTTTATCTTTGCTGTGTTTTTTATAGGCTGCACTATTTCTGCTTTTCTTTGGTTCTCTAACTTGCGCTTATTGTTTGCCTCCATTCTCTGTCTCCGAAGCTGTTTTTCTTTATCTTTTTCTGTCTTCAATTGTTCCTGTATGTCCTTTAACCTGAGTTCCATTTTCTGTTCCCATGTCGTTTTCATAGCTTTCACCTGTTTAATGACAGAGGATCTCTGGGTTCTAACTTCTTTCCACATACGACCTGATTTTGGTTTTCCTCTAGGAATTTCATGGAAGATTTTTTTAACTGGGTCTGTTTCTGTTTTGTTATTAGACAGCTCATCGCCTGTTCCATGCTTCTCCATCATTGTTTTCAATTATTTTGCTGGTACCTGATTCGATCAGGGAAAAGTAATAGTAACAGGACATAACACCGAACGCAAATAATTATTTTTTTCATTATAAATAATTATACCTAGAAGGATAATTTACACGTTTTTTAAATTGGCTTAACTTTAAGGAAAAACTTCACCTTACACTTGTCGTTTTCTCAACTTTTATTTTAAAAATTTGTATAATTTGCAATGAATTCTTATAAGCGTTAAACGGTAAATAATTAAAACTAAATGTTTTAAATATTTGTATTTCTACTAGGTACGACGCGACAACAAATACCCAGTTATTCCCCTTTAGGACTCTCTCCATGCTTGTCTCCCTGTTTACTCTGATTATCTTCTCCTACCTGGCTGAGTACTTGTTCACACGATGCCACGCCCCACTCACCTGGGACTTGTACAGGTGTTTCCAGGTAAGTTCTAGCTAGGCCGTTTGAAAAGGGAGGTAGATTAATAGATGAATCATATTTGTAGGAATGTGTATATTATATTTGTAGGAATGTGTATATCAAATTTGCGGGATTGTGTATATCACATTAGTCGGCATGCGTGTATCACAACAAGGGGAAATGTGTATATAACATTTGTGGGAATGTGTATATCACGTATAAAGTGTTGATTTGCATGTGTTAAAATGCAATAGTGACAAAAACTCAACACTGGACAACACATACGACAAGTTGAGCAGAAAAGAGGATTTAACCATACGTTTCTAATATTTTTTTCTAAGTCGTACCGACATATGGTTTATGATACTGTTGCTTAAAGCATTTGTTTTATTCAGGCTAAAATGTAGGGTTATTTTAAGTATAGAATTGGGATTGATGTCGTTTCCTAGAGAAATGTTTTTTTTTTAATCTGTAGGTTTATCTTATTCTAAATTTAACTTTTACTACCAGCTTAAATTTTATGAACTTTAAATATTTTTCGCTGCATTTGAATACTTTACATGTGATCGTAGTTTTAAAATATCAACACGATGCTGATGTTTACCAACAAATTACTCCCCGAGAGAGGTGTGGGAATAATAGCATCAGTCACGGCGCGTGTTGAATGTGTGGTCACCGTCTTTCAAACACACGTACATACACATACATTCATACACATTTATACATACTGTACATACATACACATACATACACGCACACTAGTAATAAAATAAACAGACTTACATTCATACAAAGACTAATAAGTATTCGACTTACACACACCGATAAAACACACACGAATCACAATTTCAACTGTTTTATTTTAATATATATTTAATTCTAAACTTGACACATTTTTAAAAATATATTTAATTCTAAACTTGACAAATTTTTTCCCAGCCACCATCACCACTTGCCAAGTCTAACACCAAACTTGTCAGCCTAACGTGTGACGAAGGTACCGGAAGTTACGTCAGACATCGCCTTACAGTACATGGTGAACATAACCTGGGGTATTTGTCAGACGACAGAATTACAAGCACAAAGTTGTGATAAGTGACTTACAGATAAAAATACTAAATGCTAGTCCCCAACATTTTATATCCAACATATTCTTCATTAATTCTATTATTATTTGTTGCATATTTGTTGAGTTTATTTTTACGGATTGTGGATGAAACATCAGTTATGTTCCTTAAAATATGCAGCTAGTCATTTTTTTTCTGTAAGGCGTATGAAAGACAATAAATGTTTTATAGATAAAATATTGTGGTTCTTTGTACAATTAAAAAAACACCATGATATTTACATTTTATTACATTTTTTTTATGTTGGTTGCTTGTATAAATTGCAATTGGTATTTTATTATAGAAAGTCGACAAGAGGAATAAGTTTAGATTTATTTAAGAAGGGAAGCAATCTTGATTTAGTTTGCTGAATTTTTTATAATCACAGTTATCCCTCTTCTCTAGTAAATCTGATTTACCCTTCTTCTCTAATGATGTGAATCATTTAAAATGTGAACTAGAATTTTTATTGCAACTTTTTCCTATTTCTGAGTTTTACGCCCGTTTTGTTTACCATAAACATGGCTAGAAGTTCGGCTGTCCTGACGATACCATTTCGTCACACTGTCGTCCGTTCAGTTCACGTCTGCCAACACTGTCGGCGTTTAAATGGTTTAACGTTTTTTTTTTAAAGCAACAACAAATCGCGTTATAAAAGTCTGTTTTTGTAATTTGAGATAAGAAAGTTTGTCTCCGATAGTTTGTCTGTGCTGTTTCAATAGGCCACACAGATTTAGTTTATAAGGGAATTTTTTATGATTAATTAGAACTTATATGCGTGATAATTCTACTTACTATTGTTACATTTAATTATGATTTCTGGAAGAAGTGTTTGGTAAATAAATGTATCTAGCAGAGGCGGTGTCCAGTGAAATAGGTAGAGATGTCCAAACGACCGAAGTAGAGGTGTCTATATAAATAATGTAGAGGTTTTTATACGCCAAATGTAGAGTTTTATTGTGACAATTGTAGAGGTGTTCATGTGAAACTTATAAATTTGTTCATATAACCCATATAGATGCAGAGGAGTAGCGACCCCTCCCGGCGCTGAAGACAAATTTCAATGTGGCACCCCCCCCCCCCCATATATTTTTATATATATAATTCAAAATAGCAGCTAAAATGAGTTTATTTTGGTGCCCCTAGGGGCGGCGCCCGGGGACATATGTACCCCCCCCCCGGTCGCTACGCCTCTGTATAGAGGTGTTTACATGACATAATTAGATGTGTTAATATGACTGTTATAAATGTCTTCGTATGACCCATAAAGAGGTGTTCAAATGACATATATAGAGGTGTACATGTAACACTGTGGAGGTGTCCATGTAACATGTCATGAGGTGCCCACGTAACATGTCATGAGGTGCCCACGTAACATGTCATGAGGTGCCCACGTGACATGTCATGAGGTGCCCACGTGACATGTCATGAGGTGCCCACGTAACATGTCATGAGGTGCCCACGTAACATGTCATGAGGTGCCCACGTAACATGTCATGAGGTGCCCATATAACCGAACCATTAAATGTGTAACAGATTCAACACGGATCACGTGACTTGTTTGTCCCCAGTAAAACTCGCCCAACATAATCACATACACATTTGGCAACTAGACCTACACCCGGTGCAACATTGGCAACTAGACCTACACCCGGTGTAACATAATCTCATACACATTGTTACTTTAATACACCTATACCTGTTGATGCAGTCACAGTAGATGCTGTCAGGCGACACCAAAATAAAAATCAGACCCACAAAATTTTACAAATAGACAAATACAAACACAAACACGTATAGACAGAAGTTGGACAAATAGACAAATAGTAACACATATAGATATTTATAACAGACAGAGGCACGCTAATGTCAAAACAAGATTGTGTTATGGGGCTTAACCCGGATCAAACACCATCAAATGTAAGTGCATGAGTAACACAGGTAAGTTCAGGTAACTTTTGCTGCACCTGTAACCAAGTTCTTCAGACGACGAAACTTACAGGCGCCTGACCACACGTGTCTTGTAAGCAAGACTTGACAGTATTTGTTGAAATAATCTGTTAGCTTATATGTCAGCTACTATCTTTCATGTAAGCTGTATGCATCTTTGTAAGCTTCTAGCGTACATATCTACTGTTACCATTCACCTAAGCCGCTATCACGAATGTAAGTAGATCTGTGTGTTGAGTGTATCGAATCAATTACACCTGTTCGTTAAACAAAGCAGCATCTAAGCCTATCGTACGTGTAACATGCAGCAACTGAAGCATGCGACCATCAGGTTTTTTATACCAACTTTAGTTCAAGTTATCGGCTTACACAGACATTTGTGTAGGCTGGATTAGAGGCAAACCAGCGATCTAGAGGCAAACTAGAGACATCGGTCGTCAACGGTCGTGTGAGGGAAAAGTTCAGACAGTCAACGGTCGTGTCAGGGAAAAGTCCACAGTCAACGGTCGTGTCAGGGAAAAGTTCAGACAGCCAACGGTCGTGTCAGGGAAAAGTTCAGACAGTGAACGGTCGTGTCAGGGAAAAGTTCAGTCAACGGTCGTGTCAGGGAAAAGTTCAGACAGTGAACGGTCGTGTCAGGGAAAAGTCTAGACAGTCAACGGTCGTGTGAGGGAAAAGTCCAAACAGTCAACGGTCGTGTCAGGAAAAGTTCAGACAGTGAACGGTCGTGTGAGGGAAAAGTCCAAACAGTCAACGGTCGTGTCAGGAAAAGTTCAGACAGTCAACGGTCGTGTCAGGGAAAAGTCCACAGTCAACGGTCGTGTCGGGGAAAAGTTCAGACAGTCAACGGTCGATTCAGGGAAAAGTCTAAAAAATTAACGTTTCAGTTGTTCAGCCATCCACAGTTTGGCCAACAAGATGGCGGTGTATGTCCCAGGCCTTGTGGCCATCCTGGTCTTTTATCTGGTCATATTGGCCATCGGGATCTGGGCCGCCAGGAAGGCGGGGATCAGGGCCACACAGCTGCGTATTGATGACGTCATGTTGGCCAATAGATCGATTGGTTTATTTATTGGATCATTTACTATGACAGGTCAGTTTTAGTTAGTTTTACTTCATACTTGTGCTAATCTTTTGCTTCGATTCATACTAATGACAGTGTTTTTATCAAACATAAAATACTAGTAGATTTCTCCCGTCGAGGAAAAAATGCAACGGTCACTAGGCTATTAATATTTTTTTATAAAGACTTTTTCGTCGCACATGCAATCGCGCACCTAAGGTGCTTTTGCCAATACGAGCAGTGTTAAATGGAATATGTTGTTTTTTTTTAATTTGCTAGCTACGTGGGTAGGTGGCGGATACATTAATGGCAGCACCGAGGTCGTAGCCTTTGATGGACTGGTGTGGTGTCAGGCTCCTATAGGGTACAGCCTCAGTCTACTTTTTGGTGAGTCCATCTTTCTTGTCAGTCCTCTCTTTGGTGAGTTCATCTTTCTTGTCAGTCCTCTCTTTAGTGAGTCCATCTTTCTTGTCAGTCCTCTCTTTGGTGAGTCCATCTTTCTTGTCAGTCCTCTCTTTGGTGAGTCCATCTTTCTAGTCAGTCCTATCTTTGGTGAGTCCATCTTTCTTGTCAGTCCTCTCTTTGGTGAGTCCATCTTTCTTGTCTAGCCATTTCCTACACATAGACCTAGACATAGTCCCACTTCTATAGTCATTCTTTAGTCTATACAAAGATAAAAAACATTTGTCAGACTTATCATGATCATCCTCCCCGTTCGTTCAAAAGAAACATGGGGCAGATGAAGTAGAGTTCTTCAGTTTCAGTAAGCTCGACATACAGTGAGATGTGTTTGGTCAACACTATAACCAACCGCCTTAGTTTCCCTAACGAGAGTCAGGTACTAATCAAAGCTGGGTTGACTCCTACAGACTTGAGCCCGGAATCCGAACTCGAGACTTAAGGGTTAGCTGTCCCGTTCCACTTACTTGTCTCCATGTATTAATCTTTACATATGTCCGGATCATAACTAAAGTATATATCTATAAATATACAACAGTTTACAATTGTATCAAGTAGATACAATAGCCTTCGAGAAATACTAGGGCTTTTTCTTTCCTAAAAAGCCTGTGTATATTTGTCTGTGTATCGATTTTACACTGTATTGATAAACATCTAGCCGAGAGCTAGTGAATACAATCTATTTTAAATTTTACTTTTTTAACCTGAGGAATGTTTAGATCTAAACATTTAAACATCTTCTTGGTGTACGTAAAGCTAAACATATTGAGCTATTGATTTATCCTATTGAGTTTATTAAACTACCTCTAATTGGGCTGGTAAGTAGGTCACCCACCAGTTTTACGGCTCAATAAAACCTGCATGTGCCATAGAACTGGTTGGTGACCTACTTACCAGTCCTATTGCTTGTCTTCTTGTAGGTGGGTTTTTCTTCGCCACCAAGATGCGTAGTTCTGGCTTCATCACAATGTTGGACCCCTTCCACTGGAAGTACGGAGACCTGATGAATTGCCTGCTCTACATCCCAGCACTCAGTGGGGACGTCTTCTGGTCGGCCTCCATACTGGCGTCTCTTGGTAGGTCGTTGTCCATGGAGGTGGTGGTCTCGGCATAGTCACGTGGACATACTCGTGTCTACAGTCACGTGGACATACTAGTGTCTACACTAAATCCCTCACACCATCCTCTAGTTGTTTTTTTTTAATTAAATTAAGATAATTTATAGTAAACTTAATTATTTAAGACGAGTATAAAATAATCGACTAATAAATCGAGTATTTTATGTTTTAAATAGCTGTGTATTCAACTGAGTTAACTTGTCTTAAATACCAGGGTTATCATCATTCTCAAACAAGCAGCACTAAACTCTGTGTAATGACTCATCTCTTCAGTGAGTACAACAAGTCATAACTTTATCATGCCCTTATCTTAGCCTCACACGTATTGGGTATGTTTTCTTTAGGAGCGACCTTGAAGGTTGTCCTTGAACTTGACCTTGTGGTAGCCACCGTCGTGTCAGCAGCCTTCGCCCTCTGCTACACACTGGTAGGCGGGCTCTACTCGGTGGCCTACACGGACGTTGTCCAGCTCATCTGTATCTTCATTGGCCTGGTCAGTTCAGCTTTACACACTAGTTATAATGAGTTTTTTTTTCAAAATATGTGGTGTCATTATGATAAATGATATGCCAGAATGCTTTGTTAATTCCGTCTGTTCAAGAGCATGCATGCCTTAATCCAACCAAGTTATAAAAGGCTGAATTCTTTGTAGCTGTCATAGCTAGCACTCTGACAGTTGTTAAACAGTTGAATCGTCATTTTTCCCCGTTCGAGCCCAAGACAAATGTGGAGGACCAAGTAGAGTTCATTTCTTTCAGTGACCTCGGCATAGCTGGGTGGACTCAGGGAAGTTCTACAGACTTCAACACAGTTTCGAACTAGAGACTTTTAGTTTACGAGTCTAGCTCTCAACCGCTCGGCCAAGCTATCCCTTGAATGTTGATAGAAAATTATTTGGCTGTTGCAGTGGATCTGTGTCCCATTCGCTATGCTACACGAGGCGACACTGCCAATAACAACCAACAGCTCGGACCTGTGGTACGGCACTCTGGACCCGGCATACATCGGCAACTATGTGGACTTCGGCCTGCTGCTCATCTTTGGTGGCATTCCCTGGCAGGTAGGTGGGGAAAGTTTTGGTGGCATTCCCTGGCAGGTAGATCATTGTGAGATCTGTGTGAGATCATTTTAATTAATTAACTGAACCTCTATAACAAACACCACACCATACACACACAACCATTTGTATTTATTTTAATTAAACAACACGAATTTCTACAAGCTACACAACTCCCATATCTGTGACATTCATCTAACGTAACTATAAACATAAGTAACTCAAATCGTGTCAACTTAGCCACGAACACCCAAGAAAACATCCGCAACCGTCTTGTTGTAACCACGTAAATGTTGGGTTATTTCCGTTTTGTTCACACATTTCACTCATGCCTAGATAAAAATGAAAACACTGAACGCCTCACTGGATTCGTAATTACATTTCTGTACTTTAACATTGAGACTTTGGCTAATGGATGCTTCATTTTAAATTTTAATACTCCACAAAAATTTATTTATTATTGATGGGACAAAGAAGGCATCAAATTAAACAAATTTGTTTGCGCCAAATTCTTATTCCCTACACCCGTGAACTAAATGTACCATTGTTTTACTTGTGTACATAAATGCCATTAAGTCGCACTGGTGTACTCATTGTCATTTGGTTACACGGGTACTAAATGTCATTTTGTCACACATGTACTAAATTTCATACATTTTTCTAATGGTGTACTTATTGTTCTGCATGTGTACCAAATGTCACCGTTACCCATCTGTACTAAATGTCACCTTGTTCCACAGGTTAACTAAATGTCACCTTGCTCCACAGGTGTACTAAATGTCACCTTGTTCCACAGGTGTACTAAATGTCACCTTGTTCCACAGGTGTACTAAATGTCACCTTATTCCACAGGTGTACTAAATGCCACCTTGCAACCCAGGTGTACTAAATGTCACCTTGCTACCCAGGTGCACTAAATGTCACCTTGTTACTCAGGTGTACTAAATGTCACCTTGTTCCACAGGTATATTGGCAGAGGGCTCTAGCAGCTAAGACAGTCTACGTGGCTAAAACTCTCAGCATCCTGTCGGCTGTTGGCTGCGTCATCATGGCTGTACCGGCTGTTTTAATGGGAGCTGTAGCGGCTTCCACGGGTAGGTTGTGTAGCGGCTTCAACTGGTAGGTTGTGTAGCGGCTTCAACTGGTAGGTTGTGTCACCTTAATGGGAGCTGTAGCGGCTTCAACAGGTAGGTTGTGAAGCGGCTTCCACAGCTAGGTTGTGAAGCGGCTTCCACAGTAGGTTGTGTAGCGGCTTCAACAGGTAGGTTGTGAAGCGGCTTCCACAGGTAGGTTGTGTAGCGGCTTCCACAGGTAGGTTGTGTAGCGGCTTCCACAGGTAGGTTGTGAAGCGGCTTCCACAGGTAGGTTGTGTAGCGGCTTCCACAGGTAGGTTGTGTCACCTTAATGGGAGCTGTAATTTGTTTTTTCACAATCACCAGTTATAATTTGAGATAACATGATGGTGTGTTTACCTGTATGTCCATCACGTGACTAATAGCTTATCTCGACAGACTGGAACCAGACTGAGTACGGGAGTCCAAGACTTCTGGCATCTGACCGCACCCTGACGCTACCCCTAGTCATGCGGTACCTGTGCCCGACTGCGGTGACTTTTATCGGCCTCGGTGCCGTGTCGGCCGCCGTCATGTCGTCCACGGATTCCTCCATCTTGTCCTCCAGCTGCATGTTTGCCAGGAACGTCTTCGGCGTCATCTACACTAGGGTTTATAGAGAGAAGGTAGGGTAGAGGTCAGGGGTCATCTACACTAGAGTTTATAGAGAGAAGGGAGGGTAGAGGTCAGGGGTCATCTACACTAGAGTTTATAGAGAGAAGGGAGGGTAGAGGTCAGGGATCATCTACACTAGAGTTTATAGAGAGAAGGTAGGGTAGAGGTCAGGGGTCATCTACACTAGAGTTTATAGAGAGAAGGGAGGGTAGAGGTCAGGGATCATCTACACTAGAGTTTATAGAGAGAAGGGAGGGTAGAGGTCAGGGATCATCTACACTAGAGTTTATAGAGAGAAGGGAGGGTAGAGGTCAGGGATCATCTACACTAGAGTTTATAGAGAGAAGGGAGGGTAGAGGTCAGGGATCATCTACACTAGAGTTTATAGAGAGAAGGGAGGGTAGAGGTCAGGGGTCATCTACACTAGAGTTTATAGAGAGAAGGGAGGGTAGAGGTCAGGGGTCATCTACACTAGAGTTTATAGAGAGAAGGTAGGGAGGGTAGAGGTCAGGGATCATCTACACTAGGGTTTATAGAGAGAAGGTAGGTAGAGGTCAGGGGTCATCTACACTAGGGTTTATAGAGAGAAGGTAGGGAGGGTAGAGGTCAGGGATCATCTACACTAGGGTTTATAGAGAGAAGGTAGGTAGAGGTCAGGGGTCATCTACACTAGGGTTTATAGAGAGAAGGTAGGGAGGGTAGAGGTCAGGGATCATCTACACTAGGGTTTATAGAGAGAAGGTAGGGTAGAGGTCAGGGGTCATCTACACTAGGGTTTATAGAGAGAAGGTAGGGTAGAGGTCAGGGGTTAGGGGTCATCTCAATAGATTTTATAGAGAGAAGGTAGGGAGGGTAGAGGTTAGGGGTCATATACAGTAGGGGTTACAGAGAGAAGGTAGGGACACAAGAGGTCATCTACACGAGGGTTTATAGAGAGAAGGTTGGGGGTTGAGGTCAGGGGTCATCTACACCAGGGTTTATAGAGAGAAGGTCGGGAGGGTTGAGGTCAGGGGTTATGAAGAGCAGGGGTCACAGAGAGGTAGGGACAACACCAAAGGTCAGATGTCATGTAAACATGTAGTCACAGATCACGTTAAACAGGGTACACATACACAGATCGTGTAAATTAGGGTACACATACAACGGAATTTACAAATGTTGATCATATTTTTAAAAATAAATCTAGTACTGAGTAGAATCATTTATTTCTAAAGCTGATTATGGAAGAAATATTTCTCTTCCTCCTCGGCATTTTTAAGACAGATAAATATATAAAACTTGTAACCAAAAATAACTAGTCTTAAAAATGCATTACCTGACTTCTTTGCTAGTCATAACGACATAATGTAACACTAACCTTAACCGATATTCATACCTTTAATCAGTGGCGTAGCGAGGTCGGGTGTCACCCGGTGCGGCACTTAATGGTGTCACCCCACAGAGGCGTAGCGACCCTTCCCGGGGACAAACTTTCAAATTTTCGATTTGCACCCCCCCCCCCCCCTCAAACTTTCGATTTGCACCCCCACCTCAAGTTTTCCATTTGCACCCCCCCTCGAGTTTTTCTCTATATATTTTGCTATTTTTTGCCTTGGTGTCACCCCCCTAAATGGTGTCACCCGGTGCGTGCGATCCGCACCCCCCCCCTCGCTACGCCCCTGCCTTTAATACTGGTTATACAATATTTGTAAAACCTCCAACATTACTGCATGTTTTTATAATTAACTCTATTTTGTATCCAAATTATGGGGAGACAGTAGATATAAATTACTCCTACAAACAATTTCAGCATGATCACTAATTGCATGTAAAATAACAATTACTACATGAATAATTTGTTATTTTCACGTCTCATATTGTCCCCAGCCCTCAGAAACCAAGATTGTGTGGGTGATGCGGGTCTCTCAAGTCGTCATCACCGCCATGTCATGCGCAATGGCCATCTCCGTCAACTCCATCTACTACCTGTTCCTCTTGTGGTCAACTCTATCTACTACCTGTTCCTCTTGTGCTCAGACTTTGTCTACGTCATCCTCTTCCCCCAGCTGGTCTGCGTCATGTACCTCAAGGGGAGCAACTCCTACGGCTCCCTGTCCGCCTTTGTGGTGGGGCTAGTTGTCCGGCTGCTTGGTGGCGAGAAGGGCCTTAGTCTGCCGGCAACGATCATCTTCCCTTGGTAAGACGTTTTGTAAAACTTCTAAAGGATCCGGACATATTGGACCAGTAGAGGAAGACCTAATCTTAACTTAATTCTAGCAGCCAACCTAGTGTAGCGATTTTAGAATTGTACGCACTGGGTCGCACTTTACAGACCAAAACAATCATGTTTGCTGTTCACTTGGTGCGCAATTCATTTTTCTACGAGATTCTATTCTAATTTTTAAAAATTTAAGTGTTTAAAAATTGATTAAAAATCATGTCTATATCTCCAGTTGCTATCCCCGTAGTGTTATATAAGAAGATTCTAGAAAGTTTAGGGGACATCACTAAGCTAATATCTTAATTGAATCACTGAACTTAATTAAGATTCTAATAATCTGGCTTCAAAATATAAATAGTAATAGCCTATATATATATTAAGAAACATTACGAAAATGGTGTTATAACTTTTCAATGGCTTCTAAATCAACACCTGACTGTAACAATCAGAAATAATCTCCAATTCTGGAATAATTTAACACAGAATTCAAACTGAAGGA
Source organism: Physella acuta (assembly GCF_028476545.2). Classification (NCBI taxonomy): domain Eukaryota; kingdom Metazoa; phylum Mollusca; class Gastropoda; family Physidae; genus Physella; species Physella acuta. The sequence continues at coordinate 69,749 of NW_026732723.1, read as the reverse complement.
GCCAATGAAAACTATATACATCAAACAGAAAAGTTTTCAAGAATTAAGATGCCTTTTCATTTGCAGAAGGTTGAGATTTCCTAAAGGATTTCATTTGAGTTTCTAGTTCCTACAGCTGTATGAATCAAAGCTGAAGTCAGTTTCTTCAACCTTTTTTGTGTTTCCCTTTTCGACGGGGTTCAGAAACTTTAGGAGATGCTAGTTTAGATGGAGAAATGTTGGCTTGTCATGTTGGTTCTTAGTTATCTGTAGCTTTAGGGGTTTTTGGCTTCCCATCCTTAGAAGTTGAACAGTAGCTCTTTGATAACTGCGGAGAAACTGATTGGGTGATCCTTGGAATTTTTTTTTTTCTATTTTTTTCCCCGCCTCAGACATGTAATTTACAGCGTCAGTTGTGTGTGTTCGCTTTAGTATTACAGTTTTCATCATCGGCTTGTGAGGACTGATACAGATTTACAATAGTAATATTTCTTTCTTACTTGTAGCCTACTTTCATTCGTTTAAAATGGTTTACTTATTCATAGATCTAATACAAAATGTCAAAATATAAATAAAAACATTCCATCTTGGAAGAAGTCGAAAAAAGATATTCCAGTTTACCCAGGAATAGTTTTAGTTAACGGTCCGTTAGTCTTTAAGTTAGGCGTTCAACAGAGCTAACAGTTTTGTATTCTGTTTATAGCTAAATCCTAATTTATAAAATCAAAGATAATAAAATATGTGCAAACGCTTTTGTGAAAAATGTAATATTTATAATTAGTGCGGTAATAGATAACAAAAGTTTTTTTAAATGTTTAACTTATAAGCTTTTTATATTCTAAAGCTACTTTGGAGACAAAATAATTGGTTGTGTCCCTTGAGACAAAATTGTATTTAATGGAAAGTAGTAGACTCCGTTTCTTCATCTAAACATTAACTACATATATATATATATATATATATATATATATATATATATATATATATATATATATATATATATATATATATATATATATATATATATATATATATATATACATGTACAATGTTTGTGTTTACTGCATGCGATATTTTAAAAATGTAAACATAATTAGCACGAGCATACCGTCGCCAGTGGCTGTAACATATTTTCTGACAACTTTAATGTTCGGCGACGGGGGCTCTACCCCCCCCCCTTCCCCCCATGACACCCCCTACCCGCGCCACTCAAGTGAACTGTCTGACCCTGGTCGTTCCTCCCCAGGTACGACACGAACACGGAGACCCAATTATTCCCCTTTAGGACGATGTCCATGCTTCTCTCCCTCTTCACGCTGATCGTCGTCTCCTACACCATCGACTTCCTGTTTAGATACCAGGTGGTGCCGTTAAAATATGACTTCTACAGGTGTTTCCAGGTGAGACCTAGACATAACCCCTCACGTGACCCCTTATGACCCCTTGTGTTTTTCTATAATAAACTTTTTTTTTTTACATTTTATTTTCATGTGGTCATCTCTTTAGCTTTAAGAAGTACATTTCGATCCCTGATAAGGTCCCTTGTGACACGATTACTCCCCTTTTGATCCCATGCACGATCCATGGTATTATATAAAATACTTAAAAAAAAACTTTTTAAAAAACCACGTTTTTCTTGTGGACTAAAAAGTAGAAAATAACTATTTACATACATTTGATGACAAAAAACGTGGGTACGTTCACCATCAAATTTCCCGACCCATCTGCCCGACCCACGTTTTTTGTCATCAAATGTATGTAAATAGTTATTTTCTACTTTTTAGTCCACAAGAAAAACGTGGTTTTTTAAAAAGTTTTTTTTAAGTATTTTATTTTCTCCTTTTTAGTCCGTTGCTACACATGAAAAACGTGGTTTTTAAAAAAAGTTTTTTTATATAGTTTATTTTCTACTCTATCTAATGACTTGATTAAGTATGACTTGACTAAGTGTTTATAAATACACGGACTAAAAATCTTGAGCGACCAGGATTCGAACCTGGGTTGTCGCGGCCACAACGCGAAGTACTAACCACTATATATCACGGCCAGCGCGCTCACATCGATTGGGGCCGAAGTAACTGTGTCAATAGGCCTCCAGTCTTGTCGGTATCTTTAGAAATCATGTCCTCAATTTTATGGTCCTTAGGGCGTAATTAAATTAAGCTAATTACGGTCTCTAATTGCTAGTTTTTATGATTGCATCTGAAATTGTTAGGCGAAAGTAGCCTGCATGCCGAATTTCAGATCTATAGAGCAATCAGAAGTGGGCTAATTTTCGATGTCAATTTTAACAACAAACACACGCGAAGCTGAGTTAATAAAAACGTGTTAAAAAGTAAAGAATCTTCTTTAGACTAGCGATCTACGGGGAAGATGAAGTAGAGTTCACGTTTCTTGATCTCGGCATGTGAAGGGAGGCGTGGTCAGCACTATGCCCAGCCGCCTTTACTTTCCCTAAACATGAGTTAGGTACCCATCAAAGCTGGGTGAACTCAGGAACTTTCGGGTTAGCAGCCTAGCGTTCTACCGCTTAGGCCACGCCGTCTTATATGTGTTATGTCATCTTTTTAATGCATACATCAACTGAGATCCTAATTGACATTTGTATCGAATAATTAGCTTTATTAGTAAAGGTTAATGAAGCTGGGAATTTTACTACCTGCTACTCCCTTGGTTTTCTATACACCGTGTCTACAATTCGGGAGTACTCTGTTTCTTTTGCTAAGCAGACGACACCAAACTGGAAGGTACCTTTGGCACTCAGTAACATGTTTTACATGTTCGGTTCCCCAGCATCTTAAAGACAGCGGCGTTTCATCGACCCAGCTGGTCAGCGTGAGCAGTACATCAGTGGTCAGCATTGACACAGTGCTCACCAACACATCTTCTGACACCCACTGTGTAGGGGAGAGGGGCAGTGATCAAATCAAGGGAGATAATGTACGATTCAGGGGAAGCAATTCTGACCAAAGATACCTCTTCAGTACCCCAACGTTGCAAGCTATCATACATAAAGATGGTGACAGTGTTGGTGTTTGACCAAAACAAAATGTTAGACTATAACAGTGATCCAAGCTGTTTAAATGTTCATTCAGCTATTACGTAGTAAAACATATCCTGTATTTTTTATGTTATAGACTGCCTTATAAAAGTAAAACTTATGTTTCCTTAGTCGGCAGAATGATTCCAAAGTAAATAAATTGGTGTCGGTAAGATATAGACCACATACTAATAAAAAAATTTCCATTTTAATTATTTTTAAATAATTATTTATTTTGTATTATATTTTATTTGGTCCAAGACTTGTAAAGCTTCTTTTTCTTTACTTTAAAATTTGTGTTTGAAAAATTTAGCGTTGACAGTTTCGAGGCTAGGTTTGATCTAGGCATTAGACATAGAGACCATCTTGTCCAACCATCACTGAGATAAAACATGTCCCATTAGAGCTGATAGACTCGTTTCCAGGGTGTGTGATGTAAGTTGTAATTGTTGCAGCGACATTTGCAATGTGTCTTGATTAGATTGGTTTCCTGGGAAGTATGCTTAAAATCTGCGAAGAATGCTTAAAATCTGCGAAGTATGCTTAAAATCTGTGAAGTATGCTTTTAAGCAGTGACATGCTTAAAACCTGTGAAGTATGCTTAAAATCTGTGATGTTTGCTTAAAACCTGAGTTATTCTATTAATTTTGTTCAGGTATGCTACCAGTCTTCGTGTTATTATGTGTATGTTATTATCATGTTTTGCATTTTGCTTTTATTATTTAAATAATTTCTAGTTTCAATTTTTTTAAAATAAAAACATTTATTTTTTTCTGAATGAAAATTGTTGTTTTTCTTAAGTATTTTTTTTACTTATGTAGTAGAAATACTACATTAGAAAACCCTCCTTGTTGACAAGCTCTTTTTAAAGTTAGTTTGCTAAAATAAAATTCACTTCTTTTCTAGAGAGCATCAGAGATTTGATGAATTGCACTTTGCTGCGTTTTGTCAAGATAATAGCAAGTGACAACAAATAATAACAAGAATACTTGTCCATTCTTTCATTTAGACAGACTTTATTATTTAACTGGTAAAGAATTTGTCAGCTTTTACGAATAAATTATCCACTTTTAAAATAATTGCACGTGTTTTATTAATTACATTCTACAACGCTTTACCTAACAAAGCCCGCGGGGAAAATAAAATTTTAACCCGATTAGGCTTGTTTAGGTCAAGGTTAGGCTCTAGTGAGGCAGATGCGAGCTCTAACTCTGGTCAACACATTAACATAACCAACACAACATATGAGAATCTCCAAGCCGTGTCGATGTTCGTACTGTTGTTTATTTAACCAACATACAATTCTTGATACCTTTACAATGACAGGTCAAAAATAAATGGTGACTCATCAACGGGAAGACAGAGGGACAGCCTGTTTTATCATACACGGATGAAACGCTAAAAAGAAACAAACCAATCCGAAATTCGCCCTGTATGAGAACTCACTTCTAACCTTGTTGATTCGAAGCTTTTTGTATATATTTATATATAAATAATTTAAAATAAATAAAATCTAATTTAGCCAGCACACTATATATTATTGTATTGTCATCGTTGTTTTTTTTCGTGTTGATTTACAACACAGCTTCTGATCAACACGTATGAAGCGAGTTGAAATATACATAGTACGTGTAAGCATATACATTTATACACTATTTCTCTCATTGAGAAGACTAGGGTAGCCGGCTTTCGGGGAATACCCGATGTCTATATATAGCATAAGCGAACCGGAAGGTTGTCCATTCTAACATGGGAAGACTATATCGAGGCTACGATGAATGAGAAATACAGACATGCGTGAATGCATACAAAGTTAAAAATAGTTTCTGACCTATATAAGTTTATTTATCTTTTTCGTTGACATAGATCAGTGGATATAAAAAGGACTTTGTACAGAAAAAAATATAAGAAAAATAAATTAATACGTATTCTCTACCACACCACACCCATAAAACAATGATGTTGCAATCTAGTATAGAAAAATTAACATCACAAAAATTGACTTTCGCTCATTAAATATACGTCACATTTCATTTCCGCTGACATCTTTGTAAACATATAAAATATCAAATCGAGGTTCAGTTTTAGAATCATCGTCGTGACGTGTCCGATGATGCGCGGTGACGTCATGCAGATGATGATGTCATGTCGTCATCGGACATGACCGAGGTGCAGATGTTTGCCTCACTAGATGATGTTCCTTGTTTGGATGTTGTGATGGTGTTAGAAAGTTGGAGACTGTGGAAACAATGGTAGAGGCAGGTCAACAAATTGCTCTAAGTCACATGATAATCTCCATATAATAAAAATATAAATATTTCCATTTTAAAAGACATGTGTTTAGTTATAAATGTAGGCTACTTATTAAACCAAACAACCAATATGAATCTAAGCAATATTATCTCGCGATCATATCGTTATATTTGTTAAAATGAGCAGCTTATTTGTTAATTTTTAGATATGTAAATTTTCCTTCAGAACTAAAATGCAATTTAATATAATATTAGCAATAATTTTAGCAAATTGGTTTTAATTATCATAGATTAACAGCATGCGCATTTCAAAAGTTAATGGCTCGTGCAAACATTAGGGATTACTTGTATAGTGTTACTGGTATATGTATGTGTCATTCGGATGTCGAATTAGAAGTAGTGAAATATTAATTAAATAAAAATAAAGAATGGATCGGATGTAGAAATAGATTATTTTTTTCCAGAAGGTTGTAGATCTTTGTGGGTTCTTGCTGGGGAATTAGTGAATTCTCAGATAGAAGGGGTCAAACAGAAATAACACCCCAAAGTAGGGTTTGTGGCAACCCGGATAATTTACATGCTGGGTTGGCACAAGGTTGGAACGAGGTTGGCACAAAGTTGGCACAAGGTTGGCACATGGTTGCTCTTTCCTTTCGCTTTTTTTTTTTTAAATGGGTTTGGAAAAGTATTAGCAGAAATGTTATGTCCTTGTGGATTTAAAGGTGAAAACCAACTGCAAGTGGGATGGAGAAACAGTCGCCATCTTGCTTACGTCATCGTTTATGCAGTTTTAATGGTGCGAGACACGGACTGGGTGATTCGCTGCTTTACTACGGTGCTCGACTAGTTTGTGCCGAATGGGAAGAAAGAAGAACCATGAGAACATCAAAGAAAAAAAAAACAACAAAATATTGAATGTCTGAGCGAGAAATAAAATATAATAGCATGTTAACAAGTGATCAGTACGAAGCAAGAATGAGAAAGGTCCACTCAAAGTAAGCGTGTTACAATCATCTTGAGTAGGAGGCAGTGGGGTTAGAGAGAAGAAAGGCCATCCGTCTTACTGGCTTAAGAGGAAATTATCTCAGTAGTCCTTTGCACGGAGATGCTGGTCTGTTTCACAATAAAAAAGTTGTTTAGTGTTTATATGGTTACCATGGTGATGTTGTGTTCAGCGGCGTAGCGTGCTCTTGGTGTTGTTGTTTGTGTGTGAGCGAAGTTCACCGCTACACCGCTGAACGTGTTGGTGTGATGTTTACAACAGTTACAAGCCATACATACAACACGATCTAGGCTAAGATAAAACTATACTTGTACCATGCAACAATCACTACACTAGCTTAGGGTCGGGGGTTCGAAGCCCACTCACAGCGTGGTCTAGGAGTCTACGATAACTGCTAAAAAAAGTTTGCCTGTTTGTTTAATAGGGGTTAAGTGAGTAATTAATTATGGTGTTATTATTAATCTTGACTAAGCCAGCCATTAGGTGGAGGTCAGTGGACGTGAGGTCAGTGACCTTTGGCTTACTAATGATCTATTCGGCGCTCCTATCTCGTCTGCTGGGGGCTGAGGGGGTGGCTGCTTGCTGGAGCAGAGAAATGGGAGGCTTATAGCGTACAGCACACAGCGTACAGCATACAGCGTACAGCACACAGTGTACAAAGGATGATGAAGGGTATGTTGGTTAGTTAGGTATAATATCTACTTGACTAGTGTCTTGGAGGAGTTGGTGGGGAAATATTCCAACACTACATGGGGTTTAATGGAAAAAAGGGGGCTCTAGTGACGTTTGGACAACGGATGCTAGAGACGTAGGTAGCCTGGTCCCTGTAGCGAATCAGCATCTGCTAGACACTCGAACAAAACCAAGCAGAAATATAGCGCAGACTCTATCTACTGTGCTACACTACACCCAATGTTTCATTGTTTACTTTGTAATGTAACCATATTGGAATAAATTAAAAGCCGAATTCAAAAAAGATTATCATACAGCATTCTCAAGAGAGTACTACATACATACAGATATATATTTGTGTTTTCGTGCAGCATATTCGTGGGTTATCTCTAACTAGGCTAGCAAGGATTCGATCCTACAACATCTCTAGGGGTGGCCCTGTTACCTCGCAAGTAATTTGTTTAAAGCTAAGATTTGATAACATCCGGACTTAGGATTGGGAGGGGGCGCGGCCTGATCTGTCCGTGCTGAGCCCTCGGGTGGCGGAACTGGGGCCGGGGAACTGTGGAGGTTAGTGGTGAGATGGTGAGGTGGTGAGGTGGTGAGGTGATGAGGTGGTGAGGGGGTGAGGTGGTGAGGTGGGTGTGGTGAGGTGGGCATGGTGAGGTAGACGGTGAGATGGTGAGGTGGTGAGGTGGACATGGTGAGATGGTGGGGTGAGGTGGTGAGGTGGTGAGGTGGACATGGTGAGATGGGCATGGTGAGGTGGTGAGGTGGTGAGGTGGGTGTGGTGAGGTGGGCATGGTGAGGTAGACGGTGAGATGGTGAGGTGGTGAGGTGGACATGGTGAGATGGTGAGATGGTGGGGTGAGGTGGTGAGGTGGTGAGGTGGACATGGTGAGATGGGCATGGTGAGGTGGTGAGGTGGTGAGGTGGGCATGGTGAGGTGGTAAGGTGGTGAGGTGGTGAGGTGGGCATGGTGAGGTGGTGAAGTGGGCATGGTGAGATGGGCATGGTGAGGTGGACGTGATAGTGAGATAAATGGTGAGGTGGACGTCATGAGATGGATGTGATGGTGAGGTACATAATAATAATGAGGTGGGTATAATAAGGTGAACATGATGATGTGATTGTCTTGAGATGGACATGGTGATGTGTATAAGAAGAGGTATATATTGTGATATGAACATAAACTGTGAAGTTACAATGAAAAAATTTACAAAATCTCTCTTATACATACATACCATACATGTAGTATGGCTATTATAATAATTATGTAGTATAAAACAATATATACAATATACAATATAATAAAGGGAAAAATTTAACATTTATAAATTCAAAGTCAAATACCTAAAGTACTTCTAAATATTTAGTACTATCAAACTATTATTTAATTTTGTTTTAAAAATGCCCATATATTTATATGTACAAATATGTCTAGTTGGTTTATTATTCTACAATTCGATAACTAAATGCAGACGAGGCTGCTGGGGGTGGGGGCACTTACCCCTGGGGACGCGCTGGTGCGTGAGACGGACACGGAGCTCCTGTTCTTGGCCCTCAGTTTGGACAATGAGCCCTCAGCAGAGTCGGCACGCTCCTCGGCATCTTCCAATTCGTTTTGTACCTTGCGGTATTTAGCCAAGTTAATGGCAGCAATCTCCTCCTGTGATACACAGAGGGAAGGAGAGTTGAGGTCAAAGTGTACAGAGGTCATAAGCCAAATTTAATAGGTCAGAGTTCATAGATCAAAAATTAGTGTTCAAATTCAGCAAGGAATTTTTTTTAATAGCTTTCTGTGATAGATGTATCTAAGCTTTAGAATGGTTTGTAGACATGTCTTGTTCTAGGTTTGTGTGGTAGAATTATCTGTGTTCAGAATGGTTTGTAGGTGCTCTTAGAATGTGAGAAAGTGTACTCACAGCCTCCTCGACTTGGCGCTTGTAGGTCTTGATCTTGTTCTGGAGTTTGTCCACCAGATCCTGGAGACGCTCCTGGTTCTTGCGGTCCTCGTCTGACTGGAAGGCGAGCTCCTTAAGACGGCGGTCTGCCTTGCGCATGTTCTTCTGTGTCTCGGCGTGTCTGCGTTGTTCGTTGTCCAACTCGGTCTCGAGTTCTCTGACCTGCAGACGTCAACATATCACATGGTAATCACGTGATTCTATTTATAGATATAGGCCTATGTTTTTAATATGAAAGTGCTGACAATATGAGTACTCACTCTCTGTTCGAGTTTCTGGATCATCTTCTTGCCTCCCTTGAGTGCTTGAGCCTCAGCCTCGTCAAGACGTACTTGAATGTCCTTGAGGTTGGCCTCCAAGCCCTTCCTCAACTTCTCGACCTGCAGGCTGTGTTCCTGCTCTTGGCGGAGCTCGTCGGCGAGTCTGGCGGCGTCAGCCATGGCTTTCTTGGAGCGTTCCTCAGATGATCGGAGTTCGTTGCTCATCTCATCCAGATCGGTCTGGAGTAAAGGAAGACAATGGTTCATACATCAAAGAAAGACATTGGTACATAGACCAAGGAAGATATTGGTGCATAGACCAAGGAAGACATTGGTACATAAACAAAGGAAGACATTGGTACATAGACCAAGGCAGACATTGGTTCATAAACAAAGGAAGACATTGGTACATAAACAAAGGAAGATTTCAGTTCATAAACCAAGGAAAACATTGGTTCATAGACCAAGGAAGACATTGACAAAAACTCCAAACTTGTTCATTTATTTCCTAACACGATAGTTTATGGCTCTACTGGTTGCTAATTAACATGACCAGCTAGAGACGGATTCTGTTTAAGTTAGATTCTGTTTAAGTTAGATTCTGTTTAAGTTATATTCTGTTTAAGTTAGATTCTGTTTAAGTTAGATTCTGTTTAAGTTAGATTCTGTTTAAGCTAGATCCTGTTTAAGTTAGATTCTGTTTACAACTGACCTGCATAGCCTGGACGTCTCCCTCCAACTTTCTCTTCTGGCCTTGGATGGAGCTGTTCTGTGCGGATAATTCGTTGACACGGTCGTTGGCATCGTTAAGCTCATTCTCAGCTCCCTTGCGGGCTCTCTCAGCCTGGTGATAAAGACAACACACGTTAATTCACTTACTTTAGCTCATGCATTTACATATAAATACTGTGTATAGTTTTCTTTAAAAAAATATCAAAATTTTATGTAAGTTAGAAACTGAAGACCATGTTTTGGTGGTAAATAAAATAACGTCTGCTTAGTTACCTGCTCAAGGGCGCTTCTAAGCTCTTCAATTTCTCCTGTGAGAAGGGTGCAGCGGCGCTCGGCCAAGTTGTATGCCTCACGGGCCTCCTCTCTCTGTCTCTGTTCGTCTTCAATCTGGCTCTGCATCTCCTGTGGGTGTTTAGAACAGCATGGTTAGAACTTTAACATGTGTAAAATAATAATTCAAGAGGGAAATTATGAAGAAAATCTAGAGTAATTTTTGACGCATATTCTGAAAAATATTTGGAATGGAATTCTGAAAGTCGTTCAGGAAAGGGCTTTCGGGGGAAATATTAGAGATTAATGTTCCATATAATTATAATTTACCTTGATTGTCTGTTGGTATTTTTTGACGTTCTTCTCGAATTCGGCTTTTCCTCTGTTGGCCTGATCAAGGGCGACCTCAAGCTCGTTGATGTCCTGCTCAAGTTTCTTCTTGATGCGGAGAGCCTCAGCTTTACCCTTAGCTTCAGCCTCAAGACTGGCTTGCATGGAATCCATTGCACGCTGGTGGTTGCGACTGTTGGGAAAAACGTTGACATTTTAGCATACATCTTTAGCAGATATATGTGATCTGTGTATATTTATATACAGCTAATGTTCTAGTGTTAGTGCTGTTGTGGGACGGGAAAGACCTACCGAGTGTTCTCAAACTCTTCTTCTTTGTCCTGGATGCGGCGGTCAATGTCGGCTCTGACTGAGGAGATCTCAAGCTGTGCACGCATGACCTTGGCTTCCTCCTGCTCAAGGGCGGATTCGGCTTCCTCCAAGGCGGCCTGGAGCTCTTCCTTCTCAAGCTCAAGACGTTTGCGTGACTTCTCAAGCTCGTGTGTGCTTCTGCCTCCCTCTCCCAACTGGTCGGTCAGGTCGTGGATCTCATCTGCAAGTCAAGGAATAATTTTAAATTATGTAAAGAGTAACAATCTTGAAATGTAAAGTTGATTCAACTGTATTTAGTTGATGAAACACAGATTGCACATTATCTGTCACCATTGGGAGAAGTCGTTCACGTACCAGCCAAGTTCTTGTTCTCACGGCGAAGAGCCTCCACCTGGTCGTGGGCCTCTTCAATCTGGGCCTTGGTTCTGAAGAGTTCAGCAGAGTATCCTCTGGCTTCCTTCTGGGCGTTCTCGAGTTCAGCCTGGAGGTCGTTGGCCTTGGCTTGCCATTCGGAAATTGTTTTGTCGAAACCGCGTTGTTTCTTCTCGAGGTTGTTGGCGTTGGCGTTAGACTGGAAAGAGAATCAGATGTTGTGAGGCACTTGAATATTATATGTATTTTATCTCAATCGAGCATCAGCTATAAAGGACACTGGTTAATTAATATTATTTCATTAATTCAGGTACAAAACCAAAGACACGACTTACTCTCTCAACGTCAATCATCAGATCTTCAAGTTCACCCTGGAGTCTGCTCTTGGCTTTCTCAAGGGCAACGACCTTGAGGTTGGCGGCTTCAGCGGCTTGCTCGGCATCGTTGAGTTTAGCTTGGAGTTTGCGTCTGGGAGAAGCGAAAATGTAAACAATAAATATTTCTGATTCAACAATCAGTAATTTAAAATATAAAGTTAATCGTGTCTAGGTATGGCGCACCTCGCATTATCTACTCACTCCAATATGTCATGACTCTCAATATCTACTCACTCCAATCTGTCATGACTCTCAATATCTACTCACTCCAATATGTCATGACTCTCAATATCTACTCACTCCAATATGTCATGACTCTCACTACTCACTTGGATTCTTCAAGCTCCTCGGCCTTCTGTGTGCCTTCGGATTCGAACTTGGATCTCCACAACTGAGCCTCGGTGTTGGCCTTGCTGAGCTGTCTCTGGAGGTCGGCTCTGCCTTCCTGTTCCTCCTCAAGTTGTTCACGGAGGGCATCGAGATCAGCCTGAAGGTTGCGGAGCTCGGAGGCGAGTTTCTGGCGGGCCTGTAGGGGGGGGGGGGGTACAGAAACATTTTACACCATCCAAACTTGTGTTGTTGCTGTTAGATTACAGTTGTTATGTCAAAGTGTTTTCTTATAAGCATTGATCAGATAGGGTGAACTTACGCGGGTCTCGTCTTCCAACAATCTCTTAGCCTCCTCGAGCTGGGTGGCGAGGGAGTTCTTCTCCTTGGTGAGGGCACCAACACGGTGCTCGGCCTCCTCCAACTGTCTGGTCAGGTCGGCGTTCTCCTGGGCTGCACGGTTCTTCTGGCCCTGGAGCTCCTGGATCTGGCGGTTGGCGTTGTCCAGTTTGCTGTTCAGCTCAGAGATTTGAGCCTCAACCTGCTTGGTCATCTTCTCGGACATACCCTGGACACAACAACACGAAATGTCAACTTTGTGCTGTTTGAATGATGATACTATGACTAATATTTGTTTGTGGTTTTTGATTTGTTGATTATTGCCATCATTTACGTATTTTAGTGAAGTATTTGTTTTTAGATAAATGAAAATGAATACTTTATATCTACAGTCAGACTATCAAAATAAAACATTAACAATTTTTACTAGTGAATCGAGCGTCACATTTACCTTGTTTTTGCTTCCATGCTCAATTTGTGCGTGGAGGTCATCGACTTCAGATTTCAATTGGGATTTTTCTTTCTCAATCCTGATAGACGATTTTACATAAATATTTATGCTATGTGTTTTCTAAGCAAACATTTTAGCTTAAACTACATTAGAAATAAGGTACTGTTAATAATTATAGTTTTATATTTTAGAACAAAAATTATTTTATTTTAATTATTTTCAATTTATTAAACAGATTTAATTGCAAAGTAAATATTTTTATTAATACAAAGGGGAATAGCTTTCTGCCAGACTTACTTGCTCTTGACTTTCTGGAGTTGGTCGATCTGGTCAGCCATCTCGTTGGCAGCATCCTGTTGCTTCTTGCGGAGGGCGGAGATGGATGCCTCGTGCTGGAGGGCGGACTCCTCGAGGTCACGGCGGAGCTTGAGCAGCTCTTGTTCACGTTTCTTGTTGAGCTCGACCTGGGCAGCAGTAGCTCCACCAGCCTCGTCAAGACGCTCACCCAACTCTTCCAACTCTCGGGACAGTTCGGATCTCTGTTTCTCAGTCTGGGGGTCACAGGTAAAACAATTTTTATTGGTGATGTCCTTAATTATCTATGTACACTTTAACTTAATTTAACTTAAGCTTTAATCAATGAACTTCTCTTGGCTAAAAAAAACTAAATTCCTAAGTTGTTGTTTTTTTTTTAAATTATTTTCTTATTTACAAAACTAATACATTTAAATCAACTTATATTTAAATCTCAAAAGTCAATGTATTGATAAAATATTTGAGGTTACTGACCTTGGCTCTTGCTTGACGTTCAGCTTCCAGCTCTTCTTCAAGTTCTTCAATGCGAGCCTGCAATTTACGAGTTTCCATGGTTACAATAGTGTGGGTATTTACACAGGCTAAATATAGCCTTTACTGTTTCCGGTTAGAATGTTTGACGAAATAAAAGCTAAAAAAACAGTTTCTACAGCAAGCTTAGCGACAGCTTAGCGCGAAGTGTAAAAGTCCTGGAATGCAAGCCAAGCAAGAAAGCTGACACAAGAAACACAACTTGGAATAAACAGCTTTGGTTGCAAGTGTAAAGCCTTTGTGTTATCAAACTGAGGAATGTAGCGATGAGCTTTTAAACAACTTTTACAACATCAGCTTGTGTTATTCGCCAGAGAAGAGCTTGAAAAGCAGCTTGAAAATTCGAAACTGTTGTACTTGGTGGTGTTTCGAAATGTGATTCAAATATCACGAACACATCACTTCAGATCAGAGTGCAACTTTAGAGAGGTATGAAGTCCAAGTTTAAAGAGGTGTTGGACAGATAAACAAACACAAAACTCCGGCAGCCCCAGGCCGTGTGAGAGGGTGGCGCCACGGTGCCAAGTCATCATTCTCTCGTGTCTGGCTGCTCTCAGAGATACAGCCCTCATACTTAAAGCGTGAGTCACTTGCTTACCTGGGGCAGGCATTTCTAGAACTGCCCCCGTGTTAAAAAGTTTACGTGTGGTTTTTTTTTTTTACTTTTTTGTGTACACAAAAATGAAAGCGGAGGTTTGTGTGGGTGTGGGGTGAAAATGTGTGAAGCTATATGGTGTGGTATGCTGTGTGGTATGTGTGTATGTTGGTGTTGAGGTGTGTCAATATGGTAGTGTGTATACAGATGTGTACTTGTATGTAGAAATGTGCATGCGTGTTAAAGTGTGTGTTCATGTGTTTAGCCACCATCTTCTATACTAGACTGTAAAGGAAGATCAAATTTGAAATCCCTCAAGAAAATGTTAAAGCTATACAAAATTATCTGGAAAATAATTCATTACTTGGGCTTTTAAAACGTTTTGAAAACAAGAACAAATTCAAGCGACATAGGATTATAAATTATATCTTGAGCAGGATATAAAAGTTGTATATAAAACTTGTCACTATTTTTTTTCTCCTAGTTCTTGTCAGAATTTTTTTATCAGAAAATTGGAGAAGCTTGGGAAAAGATAAACGCCTAGCTAAAAACTTGCAGCTAACGAGGAGGGAAAAAAATCTGCTCGCGTCAGCAGGATAAGCCAGGTGTAAGTGTATTGAGTTTCTTACATTTAACTCAAAACAAAAAGTAAGCGAAATTTGCAGGTAAGCTGAAATAGCTTCATGCCAAGAATTTTGGAGAAATGCTAAAGCTGACGAGCCAATTTAGAAAGTTGAGGAAGCGTTTTGTCAGCAGTTAAAGAAACAAGCGCAGTAAACATTCCTGAAGCAAAAGATAGACATTTGTTTCACTTTAGTTCTTGCTTAAAATTAAATGAAACCTTAGCTAAAATAGAAAACGTAGAGCTTTTCTTTGATTTTGGTATTGATGAAATAATTTTCAGCATTCATTTATAGACGTTTACAGGTAAATTTGTTAAATTACAAAATGGATGAATCTTTTTTTTTAATTTTGATTAGCAAAGAATAATTACACAATGACGACGAATAGAATAACATATCAAGCTTAGATTTAAAATGATCGTGCAAAAGTTGAAACTTACCTGCGTGACAAGCAAACACTAACACAGTACATTAGACAACATAAGCACATTCAAAGCGTTGCGGCATCACTAGCCTGCGTAAGCAGCTAAAAATAGCACATACTTCCAAAAGAGCTTTTAAACCCGGCGCGTAGATCGCAAGGTCCGAGGTATCGCGAATGACTTTCTTACTCCGGGCGCTAAGATGGGGGTTCCTCAAAGGCTCGTAGCCTTTGCTGAACAACAGGGGGTGTGTGGCTATGTTTTCTATGACACAGGGGCTCGTGCCACGAAACTCTCGTGTCAGACTGGCAATGCCGAGCCTGTCCGTGTAGTCCCGGGGTTGGGAGCTGGAGTGGTAGCTCTTGGTGCTGGTTTTGGTAGAAGAGCTGCTCTTGTGTTTAGAGGAGGAGGAAGAGGATGAGTGCTTTTGGGAGGACCCCGACGACGGCGGTTTCTGCTGTCGTGGTCGGGTGTCCTCTTCGTCTTCATCTCTGGTTACTGGCGTGGCTGTTGGTTTTTTTGGTTCGGTTTTCTTTGTGATGACGATTGGTTCCTCGACAATCTCTTCTGTTCTTTGAGGCTCTGCTTCAAAGGGAACTTCCGTGTCTGTGGATTCCATGGTGACTTATTGCTTGCTAACTACTGATAAACAAATAATGAGATCTATAGATCTTCACAGCTCTGTCGAAAAGTGTTGAAGAAGTTCCAGGTAACTGCACTGGTACGGTGAGAAATTCTAAGTCCAGTAGACTGTGTGTGCAGGTGGTACTTGACTTAAGTCAACGCCGTGTGGCACAAGTCAGATGTGTAGACACGAAGTTGATGTGTAGGCCTCCACCAAACCTAGCCGAGCCTTAGAGTGAGGCTGTGCCGACACTTTCGCTGCTTATATCTGGATGTGTGACGTACCCTTACGGTGCAACCACCAACTCATCAACAAAGCCCACGGCACCGAGAGGTAGACAACAGCCTACGTGAGCGTGCCTACGGTCATGGCCGAAGGAGGGATGAGGGGTGGGGGGCAACACGTACCTGGAGCAAGGGAAAGTGAGGGGTGGGGGAGGGGGGGCACAACGTACCTTGAGGAAGGGAAAGTGAGGGGTGGGGGGCACCTTAAAACAACACACGAAATTTCAGTATTTTGGCAAGGTAGGCGAAAGAGGGAGGGGGTCGAGTTGAAGTAAACTTCTAGACAAGATGGGGCAGAGTGGTCCGGACCAGCTAACGGGGAAAGTATGCGAACACCTCCGTCAGTTGTTTTACTCAACTTTGCACATTCCTCCCCGGGCAGATTTTGATCAACAGTCACAGACTCGCGTCGATGTGCTACTTTGATGCCCTCACAAACTTAAACGGAATTTTTGTTTATTTATTACAGGAGCCAACCAACCCTTTCAATTAAATCCCCTGATACAAGCTTCTATTCACTATTGTTTTTCGTTAAAAATCTATTCATGAAAAAAACGTTTCATGAAACTATTAATAGTCTTTTTTAATAAAATATGAAAGATTGCCAATACATTTTATCGGATGAAAATGTTGCTTCAAAAGTTCTAACTTGTTAACTTATATAACGAGTTTGTCTATTGCACGTTTGTATACGAAATGTAGCCTATATTCGCAAACTTTTGAGATTATGCAATGCGTCTACTGTACACCACAGGTAGATTGTGTAATAGGGTTCTATGGTGGCTGACGTTTTTATAAACTGAGTCATGTTGTTGTCGGTCACAAGTATTTCCAGCAAGTGTGTGTGTGAGGAGTGTGTGTATATGTGTGTATGTGTGTGTGTACGTGTAAGAGCAGTGGGGAGTGGGGGGGGGGAGGAGGGAAGAAAACCACGAGTTAAAAAAGTAGCCTATAAAAAGTAAGAATTAAAAGTATATTGTAGTAGTTTGATAGTTCTAGAAAAAATCCTCAATCTATTCACAATCGGATAACGAGCAGGTATACCCAAAGGGCCTAACTATTTCTAGAAACTTCTTCCCAACTTAAAAGAAAAAAGAAATCTGGCCCTGCTTGAAGGAATTATCCAGCACACTTTGACATTTGGAGAAAGGAATGGATTAGTGCCACTATGATGTCATAGTGGATGGAAATATCCTTGCCCCACCTGGTATAGGTAAGACATGCACAAAATAGGCAGGTGGGTTGTATCAGGACGGGGGGGTGAGTATACACGCTGAACACAGGCTCAACCCAAGACCCATCATCACCACCTTGCTACATTTGATCTAGACCATACCGCTCGGCACACACGATACTTATTTGTGCTTTACTTGCTAGAGTTTTTCGAGGGGTTTTTTTTTTGGGGGGGGGGGGGTTATTGTTGTATTTTTTTCGAGAGAAAAAAATTAAGAACTTAGCAAAATATTTAAGAGATCGTTTTCAAATTGATAATAGTCAAAGTTGCACTCCGATTTACTAAATGTATATCTAATTTCTCATAAAGTTGGGACCCGTATTTATAATAAGATAAGCCGACTAAATCCTAGTTCTGTGTATTGTTGAAGTCATTACTTCCCCCCAGACTCTCGCGTTGGTTTAATTTTTCACACTTGGACTGACAAGTTTTACCATCGTTTTGTTGTTTTTTTTTTGTTTTTTATCTTCCAGCCCCAGAAGTTTGGCTGGAAACGTGAGTACTGCTGGTGAGCGAATAGTTGGCTTCACCTGCCGACCACGCGCCCTGCACGAGCGTGTTGGCATGGGATGTGCCCCTGCCTTATTTAGACGTCTGCTGGGGTAAGAAGGCCAAGTCAGCCCGCGGGTCGGCTGCTAGGCAGACGAGCGGGCCAAGATGGCGGCGAGCCTCACTCTCAGGACCGGTCTTTCAAAACAAAATTTCGCGTTAAGTTTCTAGAAATTTCCCCCGTACTACGATATACTTGCTGGTAACTAAACAAGTATCTCTGTATACGAAACGTCAACTTTAGGAATCTTAACTCTATCTCACATGTGAAATGATAAGGACATTTCTTATCTAATTTAGGAGAGATTAAATTTTCTTGAAATTTATTATCGTGGCATAAAACCGCTCCCAAGTCCCAACCCCTGCTAGTACAAGACGGTATACCTGAAAAGTGTGTCAATTTAGTTTTGAGGATATGTTGAAAATCTAATGATTTATTTTTTAATGTCCCACAGTATTTTAAACTAATATTATGTTTGAAATAAGATTATTTCTGATAAAAAAAAGTTCATTAAATTAGTGCTGATTAAAATAAATGAATTTTAATCCACTTCACGAAGGTTAAGCTGACTTAACACGCAACTTCCTACGTAGTGAGAGAAATGTTAGGATAAACTGTTTGGGTTAGCGTTTGTTAACTTGTAAGCTATGACAGGTACTTCTACAGGTGGTTCGGTCATCACGTGACTAATGCACGCCTAGACAACAAATATGTTATTTTCATATTTTTAGACTTCACCAAAAGTACGATTAAACAAACAACAGTACTGAAGTTAGGAATACGGTGGTGTGGGTGGAGGGGGTGGCATATGGCCAGAATTAAACAAACAACACTACTGGATTAGGATTACGGTGGCGGGGGGGGGGGGAGTATGGTCAGAATTAAACAAACAACAGTACTGAAGTTAGGGGTATTGGGGGGGGGGGGTGGAGTATGGCCAGAATTAAGCAAACAACACTACTGAAGTTAGGGGTAAGAAGGGTACGTGTTGTGGGTATGGCCAAGTTTTGGGTATACAGAAAAATTTAGAGGATTTAAAAGTACAAATGGCATACTTTTATAAGGCGTAGGGATCGGGCGAGAGATTGTATACGTGGTGAACGTTGATTGGGTTACTGTTTAGATTCTAGGGAGGAATATTTGTAGGTAGTTGTTAGTTACATAGTTAAAGGGTAGTTTTAAATGTAGTGTAGTAGAGTTGCCAGGGTAAAGGTAAAATTAAGATTAGATAATGTTTTTTTTAAACTACAGGTAAGTAAAGGGAGGCAATTCCATAAATTTCGCGCGTAAATTAAGTGATTCTCAACCTCTAGAACAAACTATAGTTTTTGTTAGGTGGTGAATTTTTGTTAGCA
Source organism: Physella acuta (assembly GCF_028476545.2). Lineage (NCBI taxonomy): Eukaryota > Metazoa > Mollusca > Gastropoda > Physidae > Physella > Physella acuta. The sequence goes on along the minus strand of NW_026732723.1, from coordinate 50,514 downwards.
AAATAAATAAAGGGAGCAAACTCAATACACAGGTATTCAGACCAGATTGTTTATTTGGACAAGACATACATTCTTACCTCCCTTCTGCATACTTTTAAAAAAGTACAATTTGCAGTTTAACAGAGCTAAGCTCTTTTTAAGAAATATTCGCAACTATCCAATAATCTTAATTCGCTTTAGATCATTTATGGCCTTAATATAAGCTCTTTTGGATCAGTCGTGCTAGTTTTAACGACACAACACTTTGTAGACGAGGTATAGAAGATGGTGGTGGTGACGATGATGATGCTGATAGTGACGACGATGATACGAAAGCGACGAAACCTTACCTGGAGTTCTTTGATCTTCCTCTGGAGTTGAGCAACCAAGTTCTGTTCGTCTTCGAGTTTGGAGTTGAGACCGTTGATTTCCATGTCCTTCCTGAAAGCCAGATCAAACGATGCGTTTAGTTCCTTCATAAACATAACCGTCTCCCTAATATATCATTCATTCGTTTGCTCTTAAATTTAAAAATCTACCCCAGATAGTTAAAGAAAATCATTTCCGGGCATTACTTTAAAAACACCAGCCCAGATAAGTCAAAAAACTCATATCCAATAATTTATTTTTAGAGCCAATCTAATAATTAAAGAAAATTTCCTATTGTAAATTTTAATATCAAGCCCAAACCCCAACTGCTAACAAATTTTAAACTGCAGCCCAGAAAAGTGACGCACCTTCTGACATTTTCCTCAAGTTCTCTCTTGGCCTTCTCGAGGTCCTCAACAGTTTCCTGGGTGCTCTTGAGGTCCTGCTCAAGCTTACGTTTGGCCTTCTCAACATCACCGCGGACTTTCTTCTCGCGTTCAAGATTGTCTTCAAGCTACAAGGGAGGGTAAGGACACTTTAGCTCACGACATCGTGTTATAGTTTTAATTGCTATTTCTAGAGCTATCCTGTTTTAATTTTACTTTATTTTCATAAATTCGATTAGCATGATATTATAATAAATTGAAATATGTTTATCACAAACGGTTTGTTTATTGGTATAAATTTTTATATTTTTTAAATTAAAAAATGGAAAAATTAATATTTTTGACGCACCTCGTCAAGGGTCTGCTCGAGTTTAGTCTTGAGTTTGTTGAGGTGGTTGACCTTGTCCTCCTCAGCCTGGAGGTCCTCCATGGTCTTCTTGTGCTGCTCCTCCAGATTTTTCTTCTCCTTGTTGACCTTGTTGAGAGCCTCGTCTTGAGCGGCCATCTCGTCTTGGAGTGTCTTGATCTGGTTGTCCTTGGTCTGCTTCTCTTGTTCAGCCTAAAGTACACACAATACGTCACATCAGTGTGGCCCATAATGTCATTTTTTCCATATTTTAACTTTATCTTGTACTCTTGTTAATTAGGAAGTAATTAGTGTCTACAAAATCTCACCTTGGCCAAAGAGTTCTCAAGATCCTCGATGTCCTCCTTAAGAGCCTTGTTCTCAGCGTCCATCTTCTTCCTCTTCTCCTCCAGCTCAGCGGCAGCGTCCTCCTCGTCCAACAGCCTTTCCTCCATCTCCTTGATCTGGGACTCGTACTCGGCCTTCTGGGAGATGAGTTTCTCGATCTTCTCCTCGGCGTCGATCAGGTTGTCCTGCTCGGCTTGCAGTTGGATGTACAAGTCGTTCTTGGCCTGTGGGGGGGGGGGGGGGGGGGGGGGGGGGTAGCATATTTTGGTCACTCTATGTCCACTCAATCCAAATCTAATTTCTACAAGTCCTTATAATCCAAATCTAATTTCTACAAGTCCATACAATCCAAATCTAATTTCTACAAGTTTTAGTAATTAGTCATCTAATTAGAGTTAAGATATTGATGACAAGGACTATGCCTCACCTGCAGAAGTCCGACGTTCTGCTCCTCCAATTCCTTGCGGAGTTTCTCGGTTTTCTCCAGCTCGGTCTTGGTCTTCTCGAGTTCCTCCTCTTTCTTCTTCATGTCGTCCTCAGCACGGGCGATGTTGAGGAGGGGCTTTACCTTGACGTACAGTCTCCACCAGAGCCAGTTCTTGAGTCCCAGCCATTTACGGATGTTACGCTGGATGACGCTGAGACCAATTCTGTGGAAGGGTCACATTTTTACAATTAGTGGGTTGCTTCAAGTTATAAGGTCACATTTTTACAATAAGTGGGTTGCTTCAAGTTATAAGATCACATTTTTACAATAAGTGGGTTGCTTCAAGTTATAAGATCACATTTTTACAATAAGTGGGTTGCTTCAAGTTATAAGATCACATTTTTACAATAAGTGGGTTGCTTCAAGTTATAAGGTCACATTTTTACAGTTAGTGGATAGCTTCAAATTTTTATTTGTAGTTGATGTCTCAACTTTGATATTTAATATTATTTTTACTAGACTATTTTCTATTTCGGTAAAATAAAAACAATTAATTATAGCCTGATTCAAGTATTAATTGTCTCATGTTTATTTTTAGTAAGAAATCTTTAATAATACACTCAGCGTACGTTTTCAACTAGAAATATTTTTTTACCAAACTAATTATTTTTTTAGTTTTGTAGTTTACTGCTGTATTTCTACAACGTAACATTTTAAGTGTGAATTGCTCTAAGTTTATCCTAAATCTGTGCAAGTGATTGTGTGAGTACTGAGGTGAGACACTGACCTCTGGTCCTGGAGTTTCTTGTAAGATTTACGCATCAGGTAGCCTCTGATGTTGGCCTGGAACATGGAGATAATCTTGGACAGACGCTCGTCACGCATGTCTTCAAGGGTACCCAAGACACCGGCCTTGAAGAAAACCTGGAACCACGACAAGGATTGGGTCAGTGATGACCATGGATTGTGTCAATGATGACCAAGGATTGTGTCAGTGATGACCAAGGATTGTGTCATTGATGACTATAATTTGACGCATCTGTCATAATTTTGTAAACAAACTACCACAAACACGTTTAATGACTTCAGTCCTAACGACTGTCTGCCACAAAGTAAGCCTTGACCTTTGCCTGTCAATCATTAAAACTTGACCCCTGCCTGTCATTTATTAAAACCCTAACCCCTGCCTGTACCGCAGTAAACCCTGACCCCTACCAGTACCGCAGTAAGCCCTTACCTTGGTGGTACCGAGACGGTACTCCTGGGGATCCAGCTGAAGAGCCAGCAGAATGTTCTCGGTGACTTTCTTGCCATCGACGAATCCTTGAGGGATGGCATTGGGGGCCAAGATGGAGTAACTAGAACAGACAGAAACCACTTCGTTACCTTGTGCATTCATTCATATTTCTTATAATCTTATAATGTGTAATACAAAATGTTGAAGTTATATGTTGTAACCGTTAAAGTATGATCTCATAAAAGTTACAGCCTAAATAGAAGAAGAAGGGAATCACGTGATTACCGTTGCTTGAACTCAGAGTAGATGATCCTGTTGGGGAATCCCTTACGACAGATACGGATGCCTTCAAGCACACCGTTACACTGGAGCTGGTGGAGCACAAGATGGGAGTCGATCTCACCTGGGGACAGACAGGTTGTCATAGCAACGGCTCAGGTGAGGTGGGGGGGGGTGAGTTAGGTCGTCAAAGTTTTACGTGAGTAGATATGTATTTGAGGCTATGTGAGCTTAAATTACTGGAGTTGTGTCAGTTTGTATCTGAGTTGTTTAATGTGCCTGGAGGATGTGTGTTTGGATATGTGTTGACCGATAAACAGTAGTGTGTAGCGTGCGTAGCTACTCGTGTTTGTGCATGTGTTAATATTTATGCTCATAAATGTGTGAAGGTTCGTGTGTTTATGTCTATAGTTTCACGTATTCATGTATATGTGTAGGTTCATGTGTTGATTTCGTGTGCAGTTTTATGAGCTCATGTAAGTGTCAATTCATATGTTCATGTACATGTGAAGTTTGATGTGCTCGTGTATGTGTGTACATTCATGTATGTAAGTATGTCCATGTGTATAACGTACCAGGCTGTTTGAACTCGTTGGGAATGATACAACGCACGAAGTGGGGATGTGTGCTGTACAGATTCTTCATCAGCTTGTTCAAAGATTCCTGATCAAAGGGAAACAACCAAGTTTATTTTAAACACCGCTAGAACAGAACGTCATTACATTGTAAATATCCTCATCATGAAATTACCGCAAGTGGCAAAAAAAAATTAAAATTTTTATTTGTTATTAATAATCAATTGATTTTATAATTATCAGAGGCATTTTCATGCGCCTTTATGCATTTTAAAATATTATTCTCGAGGCGATTTGTTTAAATTGATAAATAGAAAATTAATCTTAAATAAATTTAATCTTCATAGGTGTTGATTCATCTTCAGAGAAATGGGGAAGCTAACCTATGAAAGGGAAACAACTCAGAATATTAATGGTGTAGAGAAAAAGAGTTATGTCTAAGTGTTTACTAGAGGTAAACGGGAGAAGGTAACACAGGGTGTGAGGGGGGAGAGGGGGCATGGAGGCTCTCACACTGTAGTGGGGAACTGAAATGTGTTAGGGTATGGTCTTCAACACTGTTAGAACTCTTCTTGTTTAAAGAAAATTACATATAATTATCGCCCCTTCTGTGGGAGTTGAAACGTATTTTTAAACTAACATTTAAAAAAAATTCTTTTTTAAATTACCATATTTTTATATTGCGTTTGATATTGCTTTAAGTGGTACCAAAATGATATTTAACTATGTTGTTTACTTTAGCTTCTACAATCGACATATATTAAATGAATAAAACTACACTGTAGGGGCATGCAAGGATGTTGAACTAGCTATTCTTCCTTTAACTGAGGTCTAGGAAGTGACGACACAAACACTACTTTAAGCTGCTCTATCTGAATGTGACTGACGACTATCTGCTAGACTTTCTGACATGCTTTTAAATGGAACTACGGATTAGGAAGGTCAGGGTTTGACAACTAAAGGCCGATAAAACAATAGGAATATTCAGTAGGAAAAAAAAACAATTAAAATTGAAGGTTTCAAAAAACAGAGGACATGTGACGTCATCTAGTCACGTGGTGTTAAAAACAACCGAGGGATTACAAGGAGGGGGTCAAGCGAGCATGGGGGTTGAGGGGTTGTCCAAACAGCAGCACACGAGTCCAGGGTTGGGCGTCTCTGTACAACCCCACGGGCATGCTGGGGTTGTGAAATACCTTGTGGACGGAGGAGATAGTCTGGAAAGCGGTGGACTTCTTCTTCTTCCCGCTGCCACCCTTGCCGTCGTCTGATTGACCGAAAACAAGATGACTTTATATCAAACATGACTTATACGTGCCTTACAAGCGAGACGAACAGAGAGAGGGTCGTGTTCACTGCTTGCAAGATAGGGGGATGGGGGAGAAAGATTTAGACATTCGCCAAGAGAATCTGACAGCTTGGATATCTCGGCTGAAACAAAAGATTGACATTAGAAGCACCTGGGCATGTTTTTGGAGTCTGAAGACTTTACTAAAAACCAATCGATTGTATTGGAAATTTTTTTACTGCCCAGGCACATGTGAATTAGTATACTTGACACTTTTTTTCTCCATGCACGTGAGAAAAAATGTGCGCAAGTCGTGTGAGTAGGTGAAGCGTCGTGCCTGACCTTGTGCATGTTGGACACCGTCTGGAAGCTTCCTCCCTTCTTGCGCGCGGCTACTTTGTTGGAGGTCACTGAACCCGAGTCGTCTAATACATCAAATGGAATCATCAAATCAAAAACAATAAAACACACACATTGGTTACAATAAAAGTAGGCGGCGCCAAGACTTGTTCTAGAAGTGTCAGTGACTTGACATGTGTCAAAGATACCATGTCTGCCCGGATATCAGTGAGTTCAAACAATATCTAAAATAAACCAACGAGAGACAAGAAAGAGTGAAAGTATGTTGGCCTAATTCAATCAAACAGCTATAAATAGAATTTGGAAGTTTTATAATTTCTAGGCGCCGTATTTGAAATATAACTACTACCTTGTTGAAAAACTATTAACAACAAGCTTTCATTTCTTAAAGAAAGAAAAACATTTATTTCACGATGTATTTTGAACAATGAGATCATACTTGTCAATGTAAGTGTGGAAAAATTGTACTGTGACTTTTAACTCCAACGGTATGTGCTGTAAGTTGATCTTTAAAGAATATAATGAACTCTAAACTCACATCAAGTGGAAGAGAACTTATCAACGCTATCAGTTATAGAGAGGGAAGGAACTTATCAACGTTATCAGTTATAGAGAGAGAAGGAACTTATCAACGCTATCAGTTATAGAGAGGGAAGGAACTTATCAACGCTATCAGTTATAGAGAGGGAAGGAACTTATCAACGTTATCAGTTATAGAGAGGGAAGGAACGTGACCTACCGCCTGCACCCTCGGGTGGGGCGAAGAGGATTTGAACAAGAGCCTCCTTGGAGTGACCCAACAGCTCGACCACAGTCTCGTTGAGGGGATCCTTGTTCTTCTCTAGCCAGCCGCAGATGTTGTAGGGCACCTGCAAGAGGGAACCAACACAGTGAGCCTACATTTGACCCCCTGATCCCCTTCGTTAACAAAGTACAACATTACGGTCATGAAGCCTAGAGATTAGATGGTGGTTACGTGAAGTCGTGATTATGTAGAGATTAGATGGCGGGTACGTACACTGCCGGCGTAGTGGTGGAGCTCAAAGTGGGCTTCAACTTGTCCGGCCTTCTTGGGCTTGCCGGCTTTGCCGTAGTTTTTGGACTTTCCAAGATGGTTTCCGTTGAGTTTTTCCAAGAAGGATTTGTCGTCAGCCTTGGGGAACATGCACTCTTCCTCAAGGATGGACAAGATACCCATGGGCTGTAGAGGTAGAGGACATTGATAAACACCGACGTTCTACCTTGCTTTAGTTCATGTAACAACGTCTGAAATTCTAACTTGCTTTAGTTCATGTAACAACGACTAAAACTCTAACTTGTTTAGTTTATGTAACAAAGTCTAAAAGTGTGAGACCAACCTTCTCAATCAAGTCAATGGCGGCCTGCAAGTCCATACCGAAGTCAATGAACTCCCAGTCGATGCCTTCCTTCTTGTACTCTTCCTGTTCCAGGATGAACATGTGGTGGTTGAAGAACTGCTGGAGACGCTCGTTGGTGTAGTTGATGCAGAGCTGCTCGAAGCTGTTGAACTGGTGACAGAAGATATGGAGACAGTTGTTAATCAAAATACATTAAGTCAGAGTTTACTGGTAACCAACATCAAGCTTTAATTTACCCTGCGAATGTTGTTGTAGAAAAAAAAAAGATAGTTTGACTTACGTCGAAGATCTCGAAACCGGCAATGTCCAGCACACCAATGAAGAACTGACGTTTGTTTTTGGTGTCCAGTGTCTTGTTGACACGCTTGACCAGCCAGCCAAACATACGGTCGTACAGGGACTTGGCCAGGGCAGCCACGGAGTAGGTGACCTACAACAGTCAACATCACGTGACAACAAACTATGACCAGTGTGTATGTGACGCCAACTAAACAATGTTACGTTGTATGTTAAGGTCAACATAAAATAACATATTGCTCAGCAAAATATCAAAGAAAATGACATAAGTTACGTACAAACATGCAAGTCGTATTTATTAAATGCTCGTGCCTGTTGGTCAAGAGATGAGCAATGCTGGACGTACCTGGTTCATGTTACGGCCTTGTGTGACGTACTCAGCACCGACCTTGATCTTGGGTTTCAGCAGACCCTTCAACAAGTCTCCGGCGTTGATGCCCAACAAGAAAGCAACCTTCTCAGCCTCTGTCGACGACATTAGGAGTTTTTAATTAAACCATGCAACAAAAAGTTATTTTTATTTAACTAAATCTTTGTGAGAGAGAGACACGTATGGTCACAGTTTGGTTAGCCGTACCAGCTGTTCCATCAGCTTCAGCCTGCTCCTCTCTGGGTCTCTGCTTGAACTTCATCTCACCGAAGTGGATGATGGCGGCGGTACACTTGTAGAGGGAGCCCTTCTCTTCGGCGGTGAAGCCCAGAACATCAAAGGCATCCTGTGGGTGAGAAGGAGTGAACGATCGTTAGTCAAGTACGGTCAAGTTAGAGTCCATGTCATTTATTGATCTGCAGTTTACATTGGGTGAACAAATCGATCAGCAGATAAAAAAGAAGAACTCACGTCTGTGATTTTCATCTCCTCTACGTCATCAATACCGTCGACGACCAAGGAGCCCTGGTTGATGAAGGCGTAAAGGGCGGGATCAGGGGCGACCAACATTTTCTCTGAAATGGAGATAACACATAGAGGTAAATCATCGCTATATGTGTATTTAATGCAGTATCAGGGGCGACCAACATTTTCTCTGAAAGGGAGATAACACATAGAGGTAAATCATCGCTATATGTGTATTCAATGCAGAATGAAGGGAGACTAACATTTTCTCTGAAAGGGCGATAACACATAGAGGTAAATCATCGCTAAGTGTGGATTTAATACAGTATCAGGGGAGAGCAATATTTACTCTGCACAAAAAATAACCCATTGAGTCAGATCATTGAAAGAACCAGCATTGCAGTTTTTCATAAATACTTATCAAAAAGAAGAATTTTTTAAAAGGTATTCTTTTTTTTTAAAAGACTTTTTTAAATAGTTAAAATATTTAACGGTAGAATTTATATAACTTAATTTTGAAAGAAAATACATGTTGAACGTAAATGGACAGGCGATTGCAAATTTCATGTTGGACTGTCATATGTGCACCAACAAGTTGGACTGTCGTATGCCGGATGACGTACCGTGGAGAGTTGGGATGGCAGGAGACAGGAGCTGGTAGAAGATGTGGTAGTTACGCTCGGCTGGTTGCTGGAAGGTGACGCGAGACTTCTCCAACAGATCTGGGAAACAGGGGAACATGAGAAACATGAGAAACGCTGGGTTCGAAACCTGCTGGGTCCAACAGGGGAACATGAGAAACATGAGAAACGCTGGGTTCAAAACCTGCTGGGTCCAACAGGCAAACATTAGGAACACTGGGTTTTAAACTTGTTGGGTCCCAAAAGGGAAATATCAGAACCACTGGTTTAAAAACCTGCTGGGTCGACAGGGAAACATGAGAACTACTGGGTTCAAAACCTGCTGGGTCCAACATGGGAACATTAGAACCATTGGGTTCAAAACTGGCCGGATCGAACAATCGTCTTCAGATTAAAGAACTGGGTTAATATCTCACTTAATAAATCACAGTCCGAATCAGTGTTTATGGTCTTGTAGATGTTCCCCAATACAGCATTTTTTTGTTAAATTTTGTTTTAAAGCTCTTTCGATAATTTCGTTTGATACAATTTGGACCAATCAGATTAATGGCAATTCGTCTATCAACTCATGTCAATTAGTGTATACTAATTAGATCACTAACTTCTACAAATACTCACAAGTCTCAATATCAGCACCAGCGATCTTGCCTTGGGTACCGAAGTGGATACGGATGAATTTACCCTGAAATAGTTGGACCATGCTTTCATCTCCGTTTTGATCACATTTTCCTATCTCTACTGAACTTATTCTTTGAAAATAACAGCTTACTTTTTTTATACATTCCTCATTTAATAAGCTCTTTTTTTTATAAAACAATATTTATTTTTAATTTAATATTTTCTATTTAGCAGCTAGTTAATGGTTTCTATAAAAATTCATTTATTCTATCTATTTTGCAAAATCCATATCGAGTAAAACTCATGGTTGGTTTGAGCTTTCTTTAACCCATAAATAGAGCCCTTGGTAGTCTCGTTGATTCAGTACTTACAAAACGTGATGAGTTATTATTACGAATGGTCTTTGCATTACCAAAGGCCTCCAGTACTGGGTTAGCCTGAATAATTTGGTCCTCTAGATTGCCTTTCTGTTAGCCCTCAAGGCAACCCGACACATGATTGAGCACACACAGGGAATGGGCGTCATACAGGGTTGTTCACGCAGGTTGTTCACGCAGGTTGGTGAGAATGGTTTAAAGGTTGGCAAGGTTGGAGGGGGAAAAAAATAACGTGGGGGAAAATACAAAAGGCATTAGTAAAATAGATTTTGTTGTACACCGGTTGGTGAGTTGTTAATCGTTGTAGATTTTTTTTTGTCAACGACAACAAACGTCCGAAGAGCTGTATGACTAGCTGGAGACTAGGCTGCCAGCAGTGAGAAGAGCTGCTCGGAGTTTGTTATTGTGGAGAGTGTGAGTTTAGATTCTACAGGATGAGACTATGGGTTCTACAAGATTAGTCTAGTGTTGCCAAGAAGTTAGTCAGACGGAGTTAGAACCTACTAGTTGAGAGGTTTGTGAAGGTAGGTTTTAAGAGGTGGTGATAGGTTCAGAGGTTTTGGGAAATCAAATGAAAACACAGGTTTCAGGAATTTGGGTTGCGGAGTGGGGGGAGTACATAGGTAGGTTGTAGGTAAATTTTAGGTTGGGTGAAAATGTAGAGGCAAACTAGAGGTTGGGTGAAAATAGGGGGTGTGGTTGAGGTTGGAGGTGGGGTTGAGGGAAAAACAATCTGTTAAAAGAGATTAATGTTTCGAGGTTCTACGCAACAGCTAATCCGATACCATCGGAGATTGGTTGGATCTACAGGTAGCTAGCTTTGGTAGGAGGACGCTAGGGGTTATAAAACAAAGGGGGGTGGGGATTGTTAGCTCAAGAACCGGGGAGTTCCAGATCTTTCTGTGGACTTCTCGCGACCTGGATGGCGAGTACTCACAAATCGGGACGAGTTGTTGTTTCTGGTGGTTTTAGCGTTACCGTAGGCCTCCATCACTGGGTTAGCTTGCACGATCTGGTCTTCTAGGGTGCCGGGGCCCTGTTAGTCAGGGTGGGGGGAGGGTGGGGGAAGATAATACAATAGCATGAAGGGTCTGGTCTGATGGCTGGTGCGGGGGCGGGCAGGTGGAGCCGTGTTTTGACAGGGGTTAGTATGCATAGCAGCGGCGTACAAACAAAACAGGTATAGAGGTTGGTGTTAAAGAGTCAGAAAATACAGAAATAGAAACACAGGTCGTTGATCTCTTGGAACAGCTTGTCTGGAGGTGCGTCAGTGCCACGATTTCACGTGAAACGTGAATTTTTAAAATTAAAAACATAAACAAAAGCAGCGTCAGTGAGGCTGGAATAAACCAGCGAGTCACGTGACGCGTGGGATGCAGTCAAGCGAGACCTCCTAACGAGGCGTGGATGCAGCAATAAAACCACCTGCTAAAGGTGAGTTCATTGTGTAAGAGCGTGCTCCTATCATACAGCGAGCGTTGACCTCATACTAAGGTCGTTAGTACGTCTCTTCAACTTCGAGACAAATGTTCAAAACTCGTTCAGTTGGTTTTTTTTTTTATTTCTTGTGGCGGGGTTTACTCACGAATCTGGACGAGTTGTTATTACGGGTAGTCTTGGCGTTACCGTACGCCTCCATGACAGGGTTAGCCTGTACAATCTGGTCTTCTAGGGACCCCATTTTCTGAGGTGGCAAGGTCAGGGTCAGGCAGGCGGTTCCAGTGAGGAGTCAGGGTAAGGTTCCATGACGGAGTCAGGGTTAGGTTCCATGGCGGAGTCAGGGTAAGGTTCCATGGCGGAGTCAAGGTTAGGTTCCATGGCAGAGTCAGGGTTAGGTTCCAGGGTCAATAGTATCAGAGGCAGATCAAGGATACGTATCAGAGTTTGGGATTTTGGGGGGTTGAAGAAAAAATTGTTTAGTTAGGTGGTCGAGACAGGAAAATCCTTCAGGAATTTTTCTCTTCCTGTGGCGGGATTTTCCGAATGTTGCCGGTTTTGATGGATAGAGTGTGAAGAAAATGTTAATACAGAAAAATGATGTTATGAAAAGAAGAGATTTTGTGTATACCGGATGTAAGTTCTGCAAGGGTTTCATTGGCTGGGGACACTAGACTGATGGGTTATGGGTAGTCTGGGAGTAGTTTAATTTAAACTAAACCAAGGGTACGTAATTAGGGATATTTGTAAATTAGTGGAAATACTGGTTTAAGAAAGTAGTATGCTAAGAATATAAATTCTGAGGTAGGGGTGATATAAGCTAAGATCTGTGTTAGGGCGGGGGTGGGGTGTTTTATTTATCAGTAGTCTCACTAATAAAATATATATTTATAAAAGTGGAAACTGCTTTAAAATAAGTTGTGTAAGTAGTAGGATAAAAAAAAGGGGAAAAATAGATTTAACGTATTTGTTATTGGTTTTGAAAAAGTATTAATAGAGTTTTACAATGTCGAGGGCGGGTGTGGGGAAGGATGGACTTGGAGGATTGCTGGTCGGTGGAGGTTAGGGGTTGACGGGGGAGGTTGGCAGGAGGTTAGGGTACTCGGAGGGTTGGTCCGGACTCCGAGAGGCTACTTACGAATCTGGAAGAGTTGTTATTACGGGTTGTCTTGGCGTTACCGTAGGCCTCAAGGACAGGGTTGGCCTGTACAATCTGGTCTTCTAGTGTGCCTTGTTTCTGTGGGGGGCGGGGTGGGTGGGGCGGCGAGAACAGGGGGGTCACCGACATAGGGAGTCGTAGACAAGAGGGGTAATCGACGACAATTTGGAGGGGTGAAACGAAGGGTGGGGTTGTCGTTTATCACAGAGGGTGGGTGTGACGATTGAACGAAGGTCACAAACAGAGGTGGGGGTATTGCCCAGCGGTGGGCGATAATATAACCGTACAGGTTTTGATATAGACAGGTGTTTATTATAGGGGGTTGCGGTGTGTTAAGACATGTTTAGGTTGGATTTGAGACAAGACATGTAATCGTGAGGTAAGACAAGGTGAGAACAACACAAGGTACAGACGCGACAAATAAACAAACAGAAAATAATAATAATATGTTAGAAATAGTAAGGAATGATATTTTGTAGAGGTGATTTTGTCAGTGTGTGTCAGCAATATATATAATACATAAACAATGATTTAATTAAAAATAGACTTAATTAAATCTACATATAAATATAATTTTAAATATGTAAATTTATTATAAAGTATTTTATAATGTAAATGTAATAAATAAAAATAATATACAAGTATAAACATAAATACTTACTTTAATCATTCATAAAGCATTAGGCAGCATGCATATATATGTATCAAATATTAATATAAAAAAATAATATTATATGTAACAATGCAAATATTTACATAAATTAATAAAATCATATGTAAATATTAATAAATATTAAATGCACACAGAAGAGATTAGTAGGAGCTAAATGCTAATGAGAGTTAAGCAAGCGTTTCTCTGATGAGTGGCTCCAGGTTCGTTGTTTCATATCTACCTCCTGTTGTGTGAGTTAGATCAGAGGGTATGGTTATTGTCTAAACTACGTCATTCTAAGAAATAATAGGATTTTGGTGTTTCTTCTTCTAATGCAGATTAGATCACCTGAAAGATTATTTCTAAACTTATCTTCCATTAGAAAACTGTTAGGCTTATTTCACTGAAAGAAAATCACTACGATTAATACTAGAGGAGTAATTAGAAAACAAAGGGGAGTAATTCACTACTTGTTATTAAGGGAAACTACTCTCTCTACCGCTGTACTAGATATCTGGTTCTAGACTGGCCATGCAGGTCAAGGGTGGGGTTCAAACGGTGGTCAGCTCTACAGGTCAGAAGATGATCTACCTTCTTGGCAGCGGCCTCAGCCTCGGCTTCTTCGCCCTTCTTCTGCTGACCGGCGGCGACGTTGGCGAAGTACATGATTACCTTCTTGGTGTTCTCAGTCTTACCGGCACCAGACTCGCCACTGTGGTCAACAAGCGGGGAGACATCTTAGTCATATCTGGACAACCCGTGTGGGCCAGGGGGGGTTAAACACTGGGGGGGGGGGACTGACCGGCTCCCTCGGCTAGGTCACGTGGGATCAGCGCGTAGGGCGTGACATGAGACAGGACATTTAGACATAAGCTGCCGGACAACAGCGTAACCATGGCAACAACAAATAAACAAAGCTATGAAAAAATACATGCGTCCTGTTTACATACATATATATATATATATATATATATATATATATATAATATATATATATATATATATATATATATATATATATATATATATATATATATATATATATATATATATATATATATATATATTTATTTATTTATTTATTTATTTATTTATATATATATATATATATATATATATACTAGCCGTCCCGGCCAGGCCCTGCTCTGGCTTCTGTGAAAAACCTTTCTGTTAAAGACCATTACCTGTGTGTTTAGTAATCATCATAAACCCGGCATTGCCCACCCAAACCACCACCAACCAAAACCAAAACAACAAAACGCAAACATAACGCTAACACAATTACAAATACAAACGAAAACAAAAACTTACAACAAACCAACCACAAACACAAACACCAATACGAACACAAAGAAAAAAGCAAACGAAAACAAACCAAATCCAAACACAAAACCAACCACAAACACAAACACAAAGAAAAAAACACAAAAGAAAAAACAAACGAAAACAAACCAAATCCAAACGCAAAACCAACCTCAAACACAAACACAAACACAAACCCAATGAAAATAAAACACAAACGAAAAAAGAAAGAACAAAAACGAACCAAATCAAAACGCAACCACTAACGCAAACCCAACCTAAACACAAAGAAAACACTAACGCGAAAATAAACGCAAAGTGCTCACGGGGCTGAATCGCCTGCTTCAACTTAATAAACGACTATAGTACCCCAACTTATTCATAGCCTTTTGCACTCACTTTAATGAACGTAGGCGCGAAACCGAACACGGGAGGCCCGGGACCCCAAAAAGCACCCTGTCTGGGCGCCAGAGGACGCACCATGACGTCACCGCCTGATTGAACTTAGTAAACGCCTATAGTGCATAACTTATTCATAGTCTTTTGAACTCACGCGAACGTAGATACCATAGCGTACACCGGAAGGCCCGGGGCGCCAAATAGCACCCTGTCGGGGTGCCGGAGGACGCCCGGATTTGATTCACTTAAAGACTATAGTAACCTTTCTTATCCATAGTCTATCGCACTGTTCAAAACAAAATTATGCAGCATAGCGCTCACATGATAGCCCAGGGTGCCAAATCGAACCGTGCAAGGGCGCCGGCGGACGCGCCTGTTTCAATTTAGTGAACAAAAATGATAATACTCCAAGCTTATCCGTAAATGGAAAGAAATAAACATATAGGATTTGTAGGACCTGGCTTATTAAATGTTATTGATTTAAAAAAAAATTATTGAACAGTATGTTCAGTGTATAGAATAAATAAAAGGCAGTGTTAAAAATACCTAACGACATTGCACTTAATCAATCCCCGCTAATTATGTAATTATTTTTTTTTCTTAACACCAAAAACAAAGTAATAATAAAATGTAAATTTTTTCTTCTTAAGAATTTTTTTTTTATTAAAGGGAAGTAACTGTGCAGTCAATACATTTCCGACACAATTTTAGAAATTTTATAAACGTCGATACACTTTTTAAAAATTTTATGTCGCGTTCATAATTGAAAATTCTTCTTCTAAGTAAATAGAGTGAAAATTGTTTTTAAAGACTTTCAATGGTAATTTTTTGACTCGTAAATTTAGACTATGAGCACGATAAAAAATCTAACACTTAAATCCGTAGAAGTGTCAACGACAAACTTTTTTGTTTTTTGCCACACGTTACAGAACTGAGCTTTATATATTAGATATATATATATATATAAAGCAGATGTGCATATCATTTTAGAATAAGATAAATATATTCAGCCGCTTTTACTTCGTTTAAAACTTTACATAACATTAGAGAAAGTATGCGTATAGAGGCATAGCTGGTTTAATGTTTAGTTCAATTAGGCACAGTATGATTACATCGGTACTTAATGAACCATTCTAACCTAAACCCTAGCTACGCCTCTGTAGAGTGAAAGAATATATCAAAAGCGCATATATCATATATTGATGTACACAGCGCATATGCAAAAGTGGACACAGACATAAGAACAATAATGTTTGATATTGTGCAAAAAAAATTGTGTTTATATCTTGACAAACGAAGATATAATACAACGAGCAGTCGTGACTGCGCATGCGTGCGCGAGAGACGATATAAGGAGCGTCTGCGCATGCCAGGCGCGCGCTGGAGCGGGTGCCCCAGGACTTACGTAAGGACCTTCGTTTTTGTTCGTTTTGTCCCGCTCTCGCTTTAGATCGGCTGCCACGTGGGCGAAGTACTGGATGACCTTTTTGGTACTCTCAGTTTTACCGGCTCCGCTCTCGCCACTGATTGCAAAAATTAATTAAGCAAATTTTGATTGCATTCTTGTACTTGGAGTAATTACAAATACTACCTCCTTCGTGTAATTGAGACGATTTAAATTACTACAATTTTAGATTTATAAACGTTTAACTTTAAGATTAACATTACCTGGAAATTGAAAAGCTAAAAATAATTCAGATAGAATATATCATGTAAGTTTATATAACGAAAGCGGAGGGGAGTTTCTTGTAGGTATGCTCGTCAAAATCTTCCTTAACATTTTAAGTCACGAGCGTGGACAAGGTATGGCGTGCTTGAATGGACTCAACCAAATTATTATTTCGCTTTTTTTATGCTCGTCCCTAACCAAAGCATGGACTTCATGCACCTTCCCGTCCCACCCTGGTCTCCCCACCCTTACCGCACCCAAATCTACCCCACCCCACCCGAATCTCCGCCACCCCACAAAATTTTCCCCACCCACAAAATTTTCCCCTCCTCACCCGAATCTCCCCACCCCACCCAAATGTACCCCACCCCACCCAAATCTCCCCCACCCCACAAAATTTCCCCCACACCACCCGAATCTCCCCCACACAACACACTACTCACGTGATCAACATAGACTGGTTCTCACGATCTGTAAACATAAGAACATAGATCAGTTGTACACAATGTAATACAATTTCAAGAACTGCTACCATATGACAACAAGAGATAGATCAATTGTACACAATATAAAACTTTTTCAAGATCTGCTGCCATAAGATAACAAGAGATAGATCATTGCACGCTCTTTGGCATTTTTTAGACACATTGTATTTGCGTCGTGGGTATTGAGAACTAGTTGAATTGGTCAGACAAAACAATGTCAGACAACACAATGGCAGACAACACAATGGCAGACAACACAATGGCAGACAACACAATGGCCGACAACACAATGGCAGACAACACAATGACAGAAGCACATTAACAGATATCTGAATGTCTGCAGTTCAGGGCATGCAGGTAAATCAGTACCTGGTGTTCTACCCAGAAATACCTGCGCGATGTACCTGAACAGACAAACAAGCTGCACGTGAAACTAGGGGGGACAAAGGGAGATGACTCGGGGAATTGCTGTCAGTCCCAGGGTACTACCTGGGGGGGGGGGGAATTGCTGTCAGTCCCAGGGTACGGCCCAGGTAAAATGACGGAGCTGGCCCATGTCCAACTTAGCCCTCCTGACAAGGATATAACCTTCAAAGCTAAAAGATCGGATCACGCCGGGGTGTAGCATGTTCAAACAAAGAAGTTTCTAGAACCTTTACCAGGGACAACATGACCTGCTTATTGACGGAGAGATCAGTGCGAAAAGTTAAAAACATTGCATCTCATTATGACCCTCCCATTCCGCAAACAGGATTTTGATGAATGTCATTATTCTTAGGAGTATAAATCAGGACAAGCTTTAAATATTAAGATGTACACTGACTCCTACATTGAGTTATATTAAGATGTACACTGACTCCTAGATGGGATGTAATTTGTTGTAATATGCTGTCCAATAGTTCAATATTTTCTTTGCTACCTACATCTTTCCTACACGACACAGTAGTATTTTCCCCTACAGAATACACTACGTGCTTACTCCTACATCTTGCGCTATTTACCCCCCCCCCCCCCCGGACGGCAAACTGAGAACCTACGGTTAGACCACTAAAACCAATTACATCGTAAATACTAGAAGGTCTACAGTTAGACTGCCAGAACCAGCTAGAAGTGTTACCATCTAAAAGACCTACTGTTAAAGTTCCTGCTAGAAGACCTACTGTTTAATTAACAGCTAGATTACCTACTGTTAAAACACCAGCTAGATGTGAAAGTTAAGTTCCCTTTTCAAACCCGACAGTCTATAGGGCAAAACAGTACAGTTCACTTGTTTCTGTGACCTCGGCATATGAAGAGATAGTGTGGTCAGCACTATGCCCAGCCGCCTTTACTTTCCCTAACGTGAGTTAGGTACCCATCAGAGTTGGGTGGACTCAGGGGCGGTCTATTGTTAAACTACCAGTTAGATGACCTACTGTTAAACTACCAGCTAGACGACCTAGTTAAACTACCAGCTAGATGACCTACTGTTAAACTACCAGCTAGATGACCTAAACTACCGTATAGAAGACCTAAACTACCGTATAGAAGACCTAAACTACCGTATAGAAGACCTAAACTACCGTATAGATGACCTACCTTGCAACATGTTTTGGTAGGCGTTATCAGAGATGGAGAAGAGATGGGGTGGCATCTCAGCCTTTCGCTTGCCTCGGTAGGCGTTGATGATCTTCTGGGTGTAGATGGGCAGACGACGGTAGGGGTTGATGGCCACGCAGAAAAGACCGGAATAGGTCTGCAGGTGAGAAAAACCAGGTGTTAGAGTGTTTTGTCCGGGTTTCAGAAGGTGGGGATATATGTGTTAGAGTGTTTTGTCCGGGTTTCAGAAGGTGGGGATATATGTGTTAGAGTGTTTTGCCCGGGTTTCAGAAGGTGGGGACACAGGTGTTAGAGTGTTTTGCCCGGGTTTCAGACGGTGGGGATACAGGTGTTAGACTGTTTTGTCCGGGTTGCAGACGGTGGGGATAAAGGTGTTAGAGTGTTTTGTCCGGGTTTCAGAAGGTGGGTAAACAGGTGAAATAGTGTTTTGTCTGAGTTGTTGGATTGGTGGTAAAACATGGTTATAAAAATTTTCTTCTAAGTTGGTTGAAAGTTGGAGAAAGTGTTGGTAATATGTAACGTGGAACGCTCTGAGTATTTGGAACAGGTAAAATGTAATCTTCAGATTTAGAAATAAACACTTTTTGAATTGCAAAGAATATAGTGAATTATTAATAAATAATGTGTTGCATGTCCTTTTTTTAACCTGGCCTTATTCATAAAAGTAAAAACGTGTACAGTTTATAGTGAAAAATTAAATATAGGTGGCTTTCGATGAATTGCAAGCAGCTTCGTATAGTCTTGTTTTAAAATTGTGTACTGCTTTGTTTAGTATAGTCTTGTTTAATATAAAATGTTACCTTACTTATACTTCTATCAGGCATTAAAATTTGGTGTCTCGTATTGCTAGTTAGCGATTGAAATGTGGTGTTGTATATTTTTTTTTTGTCTATTATTCTGTGTTCACGTCTGTCTGTCTGTCTGTGTGTGTGTCTGTCTGTTTGTCTGTCTGTCTGTCGGGCTCCACCTACGTAGATAAGACCAGCACTGTAACGGCTCTTCAAGTTGTGGAGTACAGAAGCCTCGTTCAGGTAGGTCATGTTGGCCATGTCGTCGATCTTCTCGAACTTGGGAGGGTTCATCTGTTGGATGTCGTCCTTCTTGAAGGCCTTGGTCTGTAGGGAGGGAGACATAGGGGGGATATTAGCTCAGATCTTAACGATGAAAAATTTAAGCTCAGATTTTAACGGTGAAAAATTTCTCAATCTTACTCAACGTGTTTAAGTTTTGTGTATTCTATTTTTGTACCAGTAATTAGCATTTATAGCTTCTCCTAAAAGACCTCCCAAAATCTCTTAACACGTAACGATAAATCCATTTTTTTAAAAATAAAATTGAGTATAAAACATCTTGTCTTTTGATATATTTTGAAACAACCAAACTATATATTCGAAATTTTAATCGGTCAACTTAAAAACAAAATACTAAATCCCAACTACACAATTTTCCACACTCGTCCATAAATCCCTGTACTCCGTGATCAATCTCCATATCCTAAACATACACACAAAAATCCCATTAACCGTACTTTCTCATTATCTTTTTTATCCCATAATCCCCGAACAAACTTCATAATCATATACCCAACCTTCCCTCTTTTCCAGCAAAAAACACCATACCACATAACCGTCCTATCCAAGTAAACACCATACCCCTAACCGATTCCATATGCCACCCTACCACTATATCCCATCACATCTCTGACTGAACTACCTCATTGTGTTTGTTGATCTTGACCGTGATTTCTCCCCCACCCCCCACAACCCCACCCCTCCCTGTATGACCTACCTCATTATTTTTGTTGATCTTGACCGTGATCCCCCCACCCCCACCCCCCCCCCCAACCCCACCCTCCCTACCTGACCTACCTCATTGTTCTTGTTGATCTTGACCGTGATCCCCCCACCCCCACCCCCCCCCCCACAACCCCCACCCCCTCCCTGTGTTACCCACCTCATTGTTCTTGTTAATCTTGACCGTGATCTCCCCCCCCCCATCCCCCCAACCCCCACCCCTCCCTGCCTGACCCACCTCGTTGTTCTTGTTGATCTTGACTGTGATCTCCTCGCCCTTGGTGCTCTGGATCTCCGCGGCCAGAAAACCTTCCTTGTGGTCTGGCACCCAGCAGGCCTTCTTGCCGTCAAACGTCTGCGTCTGCTCGGCCATCATCTTCTTCCGGTCGACCACCAGGAACTGGAAGTCCGGGTCGTTAACGTCTAAGCCAGACATGCTTGCAGGTGTCTCGTCAAAGCTCTCGCCCTTGTGGCAATGTCTCTAGAAGATGCGAAACTGAATCAAAAGGACAGAGACTTGAACCGGGAGGTCTTGGTGCGCGCTTAAGTCAAGACCTACGTCAGAACAGCCTGGGGAGGAGAGACAAAGGTCAAGGTTAGACAACTGAATCAAAAGCACAGACAAGATTTATGCTAGAACAGCATGGGGGAGCGAAACAAACGCCTATCTTAGATTGCTTATAACAGTATGGACTTGAAACTACCATGAAAATAGACACACAAAAAGGGACAATAATTCGGTGAATAAAATGGTTTTTAAACTATCATAAAAAGTCAAATCAAGGTAATTTTCATATTGAGAGTGCTTTGAAAAAATTCTATGAAAAAAATGTAGGTTTAAAACTGTCAATGAAAATCAAATCAAGGGAATTTTTATATTGAAGCTACGATAAGAAAATACAATGGGGAAAGTATATATTTAGTATACCATTAATAAAAATCTCATTTTGGAATTGTTACCCCTTCAAGGGAGAGTTCCGTGGTGTGTAAAAAAGGGGAAGTAATTGCATGCCAGATAGACATGAGATAATTATACGATATTTTAAACGTAACTTTATTGTAAAAAATACATTTAACAATAAAACCGCTTGATATTAAATTATTTAAATAATTCTAGGGTCTAGACATCAATTTGCAAATTCGTTTAAAAATTTTTTAAATATTTATTTAGCCAAATTTTAATTAAACATGGCATGTTTTGATAGTGAATTAGTTCAGCTTTAGCGTTTCGTGTAATAGTAGTGTAATAGTAGTGTTAGGGTTAAGTTTACTGTTGTTAAGTTTGCGATTAGGAAGAAATTACTTTATTTACAGTCGTTAATTGTTTTTGACGCCGCAGCCTAGAGTTGGGCCGTCTTTGTGTGTTTCGATCAGAGCTAGTCACAAAGTTGACTTCAAGATTTTTAAAAACCTGGATGTCGTTTGCGAGTTTAACGTAATCAAATGTACCTAATAAGAATCGTTTGATTTTACACATGCATACTCAGTAAAATTAGAGTTTATATGTGTATTGACCTTGGCTGGGTGGACTCGGGACGTTCTACAAGTCCGAACCAAGATCCGAACATGATATGATCGCGGTTAGTATTCAAAAGCTCTACCAGTTGACCACACCGTCCCTAAATTCAAACTAAGATTTTTACTGTAAATTGTTTTAATGAACAGAACAACGAGAAAGGGCGTCATTCAAAGATCGCTTGATGAAATTTTTAAAAATTTTTAATTTGTTTTAAATGTCTTGAGAATTAACAGCTATCAAATTTTATTAGACCATTGGTTTTTTGACGTTTTATTTAAAGGAACATAAAGCTTCAAAATAAAGCTTATCACCCAATATTGTCGATTAAGGGGAATCACTCGTATAACCATGTAAAATTATTTCTAGTCAAGGTTAACAAAATCTACTGAATATTGTGTTATTATTACACTATCAATATATCCTCGCATTTTTCTTTTAAAGTAAATTTGCTTCGATATTCGGGACACTAAATAACAGTTAAAATAAATAATTTGAAAACTCACGTTTTTAATACTTATTTTGGCATGATTAAAACAATGTAAAATTAAACCTCAACAATGTGATAGCTGCTAAACTTTCCTGAGATGGATTTTTATCTAATTATAATTACATTTCTTCAGTTTAGGCATTAGAAAAAAATAAAAGGGTAGTTGTGCTTAAATTAAGCGAATATAAAAACATGATATTTCGGTGTGCCATAAGGGGTCGGCGTGGTCGAGTCGGTAAAGCTCAAGGTTGCTAAACCGAAAAGTCTTGAGTTCGAACCCTCGTTAGCTGGGAACAGCAACTCTTCTAGGAGAGACAACTCCAAAATCAAACAACTGCTGCCTTGTAGTTTGTTCTTGGTTGGACAAAGGCTTTGGAAGCAAATCCAAAAAGAAAAGCAGGCTGAAATCGGAGTCAATGGCCACAATGGTGCATAACCAGTTGACACGTATACTTAATTGTGTTGGAGGGGGATACCTTCCAACACTAAAATTAAGAACGAAGAAGAAGAAGAAGGTGTGCCATAATTCCTAATTTAAAACTACACAAGACATTATGAGTTGTTTGATTCGTTTCCCTAACGGTAAATTTTATTTTCACAACTTTTTCTTAAGCTTTACTAAGAAAAAATTGGCTTTTGATCTTGCTATTTTTATTTCCCATGTCAGATGTCAGTAATATTACTTAAAGTGATGAGCGTTTCCTAAACTGCCTTGTCAGAAAGCCATATCCGTTCCAGTTTTTTTTAATCTTCAGAATTACAGGAATGCTGAGCAGGATTTTATTTGTGGAGTTAAGTCACTTTAATAAAACTGGTAAGATACTGTAGGCAGTTCTTATTAAGTTATGGTATCTTATCTACTCATATAAACTATCAGGCCTAATCACATAACATACGTTGATTTACTTTTAACTGTGACAGGTTATAACACTAAGTGCTTAAAAAAGTTTTGAGCCACTAAGTTTAATTAAATATGTTGACGTAATTAAGGCTGAAGTGTGTAGCGCTCTGGCGACTAAGTCCACGTACTAAAACTGGCCAGGCCACTAACAAACATGAACACTGAGTTCATTAAATTCAATCGTTATTTACAACACCCTTTCCATTACATTTCTTGATTGAAATAAATTTTAATTATAACACCGTTTAATTAAAGCACCTTTTAATTAAAGCACCTTATAATTAAAGCACCTTATAATTAAAGCACCTTTTAATTACAACACCTTTTAATTAAAGCAGCTTATAATTAAAGCACCTTTTAATTACAACACCTTATAATTACAACACCTTTTAATTATAACTCCTTTTAATTACAACACCTTATAATTAAGGCACCTTGGTTCCAGCCGGCAAGAGCAGGTAATCCAAAATGAAACCGACAAGAAAAAAAGTTCACAAGTTTTTCGTGTGTAGGTAAAGTGGAAGGAGGGGGGTATGGCATCAGGCTGGGGGTCTATAAATAAATCTAGAGCACATGAGCACATCAGTTTTCTAACGTTGGCTCAAAAGGTAAGTTTTTTTAAAGGGGGGAGGGGGGGTGTGCTGGCACTGCGGAGTACACGCCCCCGCACGTGCATGCTGGTGTGCGCATGCGCGTGACGTCATCCCCTTCCCATATTTGGCACACCGAGGCATGCAGGTAAGAAAACAAGATGGCCGCCACAGAATGTGTTGAGTTTCATGTTTTCCAACGAATCTTAAAACACCCAATCGCTAATCACTCTGGCTGGCTCATGTTTGAGAACAATACATTTACCGGTGCCAGAAAATTGGTGCTTCAAAGACCTGGCTGATGAAACAAAGCAAAAAATGTTGGGAGGGGGGGAGGTGTAGGTGAGCACTCATGCAGGTGCAGTGTCATCCACGTCGAGTGCAGGGAGGGGGGAGGAGGGTGCACAATCCAGGAACACATCCATGAAATAACGTGTAATCCATGTGTCACTTAATCCAAGCTGGAGCTTTAATCCATGAGTGGGTGGAGAAAAAAACAGCACACACAGAAACCAAAACGGCTGTTAAAGGGTTAAGGTAAGGCTTTTACAAGGGCATGACACTTAACCCCTTGATGACTAAACCAATTAACCTCAAATACCCAACACATGTTTAAACTTTAACCCCTATTCATGTACACATTTCTAAAGTTGTACACGCACAATGTAGCTTGTGTACTAATTCTAACTATGAAGCTGCAGATTCACTTTTAATAATATCAGGTATATAATTGTATTCTAGTCTTTAGTTTCGTTTCGTTTCAGTATTTGTTTTTGTAAAAAGAAAAGGGTACTTTCCTATGAAATATCGCAGAATATTCTTTAGTGTTAACATATCAAGTTGAAGATTTATTGGGATTACAGTTACAATAGCCGCATGAATGAATATAAAATGAAGGGCAAAATGGTTATCCCTATCGCGTAAAGATTGACATTCTAATGCTAGAGGTCGTTTATAGTTTACTTCGGATCTGCATTCATCTTACACAAAAGTTAGTGTTAATTCTAGCTGTAAGATGTAAGGTATTAAATCTACAATGTGTTGATGTAATAGGCTAAACCATTTAATTTACAATTAGAGCTACTATAAATGAAACATTGAAAAAGTATGAGGAAGGATTGACGAACTAGAACGGCAAGACAGATAACTCTTTTTACTGGGAGTAAGGAATTATGGTTTAAGATCTACGCAAGAGATAAATGTTTTGGCTGGTGGGTTGAGCAATGTTAGCTGGGCTAAGGAAAACACGGCAAACCAAAATAAAATAAAAAATATATTAAAGGGAGGCAAACCAGTATAAAACATTAAGGGGAAATAACAAACCAGAGCTACTTACGATGCAGGGCTGTTCTACGGATGCTGACCTCCTGTACCTTTATATACCCCGACTGGCTGACATCCCTAGCCTGGTTATGTAAGACGAGATCCTATTGGCTCTGGCTGCGTACCCGACCAATGGCGTGTGGCGTAACATCGAGGCCCAGGTGCTCTCTATAAGGAAGATAAGAAATTCTTGAGTCCCAGGGCAGAGATAGAGCGGCTCACTTCAGCAAGACGGTGGGCAGGGAGCCACGAGGGTAGCGCGTGAGCACGAGGGGAATACCACACACGGGTGGGGGGGGGGGGTGCACCTGTACCTGTGTGTATAGGTAAATATGGGGTGGGGGGGGACTAAACGATACATACTTTCTTGACTGAAGCTGACTTATTTGTTTTTTGTGTAGTTTACCGGTATGTGTGTTGGTTGTGTGGGAGATGTTCTTGTTCTGTGTGATACATGTTGTATATGGTGTGTGTTGTATGTGTGTTGGGTGTGTGTGTTAGGTGTGTGGGAGATGTTGTATATGGTGTGTGTTGTATGTGTGTTAGTTGTGTGTGTTAGGTGTGTGGGAGATGTTCTTGTTCTGTGTGGACGTGTTGTATATGGTGTGTGTTGTATGTGTGTTGTATGTGTGTTAGGTGTGTGGGAGATGTTTTCGTCACACATGTTCTTATCACAATTGTGCTGTGTTCTACGTTTGCGTGTTAATTTTATGTGTTACTGTGTGTGTTTAGCCCCTAGTTTATGTGTTACTGTATGTGTTTAGCCCATCGTTTATGTGTTACTGTATGTGTTTAGACCATGATTTATGTGTTACTGTATGTGTTTAGCCCCTAGGTTATGTGTTACTGTATGTGTTTAGCCCATAACATTGAACTATAATGTAGTCAGGTTTTTATCTTTGGTTATGTTTTTAAACCTGATACATGTATAATATTGTATAATAAACTATGATAAACACATATATATTGTGCGTGTTGTGATTTCCTTCATGTTGTTGTATTAGTAATTTTTAGCTGTATATATTGTATGTTTGTGCGTGTTACATACACCTTGGATATAGCCTACATGATTTATATGTGAATGTTAGATATGTGTGTTATGTGTATATGTGGCATGTTAGAAACAGTATAATATCTATGTGCTGCCTATATCTCTATGTATGTGTAAGGTGTAAGTAACATGTGAATTAAATATTGTTACATATAAAAGCTTGCAATAAATCCGAAATGTATATGCAATGTTCATCTGATCAGTTTGCTAATAAAGGTACATATGGACTTATGTTTATGATTTATAGAAGTTTGGAATCGCCTTGATCATAGACTTGAAGCATATATGAATTAGACAAGTAGTTTACATGTACACTTGTCAGCATGTAATGAACGAATTTCAAATCTTTCAACTATTCCGTATTCACAAAAACAGATTAACTCTACCTTACCTGCCTCATGTTCTTTTGTGTTGTGATACGTTTGTTGACTTTGTAACCGGCCGACTTGACCGGTTAGCCAATAAGAACCAGATTAACATATAATCCCAGCCCTAAAGACACGGTAGGACGGGCAATAGTTTTCATAGAGACGTCATCGACACTTCAACAGAAAGTCGAGGGTGTTTCAGAAAGATGAGGGAGTTACTAGGGTGGGGGCAGGGGCGTAGCGAGGGGGGGGGCGGGGGGTGCGGATCGCACCGGATGACACCATTTAGGGGGGTGACACCAAGGCAAAAAATAGCAAAATATATAGAGAAAAACTTGAGGGGGGTGCAAATCGAAAGTTTGAGGGGGGGGGGGGTGTGCAAATCGAAAACTTGAGGGGCGGAGTGCAAATCGAAAGTTTGAGGGGGAGGGGTGCAAATCGAAAGTTTGAGGGGGGGTGCAAATCGAAAACTTGTCCCCGGGAAGGGTCGCAACGCCTCTGGGGGGGGGGGGGGGTGACACCATTAAGTGCCGCACCGGGTGACACCCGACCTCGCTACGCCACTGGGTGGGGGTGTATACCAACATGGAGTTAAAAGTCTTTTGAGAGAGATAGAGGGTGCCAATTCATCACAGGGAAAATGTTTGTATAAAATTAATTTAGTAAACTTAACCAAAGTCTTAAAACAAGAAATTATTTGTTTTCCGTTGTTGTTTTTTTTTTAAATATATATATATATATTTTATCGGTTAGTATGTTTGTTTGTTTAGTTGTTTCTTAGTCAGTTTGTTTGATTTTTTAAAAAAAATAGAGAAAGAGGGATATTTAAAATAAACAACAAATATTTAAACTAGAAGTATGTATTTGATCATGTCGTGGGAACATGGAATCTGTAAGTTGTTTCATGTTTTTTCTTTTCTCGTGTACAAATACAACCTAGCGAGTTGTGCCAGCCAAGAGATTTGCTGATGCGGCTCTAGGAGCTGAATGAGGGTGTCTCAAATCAAGGGGAGACGACACGAGCCAACTTTGAAATCAAGGGGAGACAACATCAGCCAAGTATAACTCCAGTAAAAATGATTGATTTTTTTTTCTTATGAGTCTTTTTGGGGACACAGCCAAAAGTAATCACTGACATCCACATTCTCTGCCAGCTAATTAAGGGCAAGGATGGGTGCAAAAAAGTGCTTGGACTATAACTATTACTGCTGCATGATTGAAAGGTTACTATATATATATATATATATATATATATATATATATATATATATATATATATATATATATATATTTATTTATTTATTTATTTATTTATTTATTTATTTATTTATTTATTTATTTATTTATTTATTTATTTATTTATTTATTTATTTATTTATTTATTTATTTATTTATTTATTTATTTATTTATTTATTTATTTATTTATTTATTTATTTATTTATTTATTTATTTATTTATTTATTTATTTATTTATTTATTTATTTATTTATTTATTTATTTATTTATTTATTTATTTATTTATTTATTTATTTATTTATTTATTTATTTATTTATTTATTTATTTATTTATTTATTTATTTATTTATTTATTTATTTATTTATTTATTTATTTATTTATTTATTTATTTATTTATTTATTTATTTATTTATTTATTTATTTATTTATTTATTTATTTATTTATTTATTTATTTATTTATTTATTTATTTATTTATTTATTTATTTATTTATTTATTTATTTATTTATTTATTTATTTATTTATTTATTTATTTATTTATTTATTTATTTATTTATTTATTTATTTATTTATTTATTTATTTATTTATTTATTTATTTATTTATTTTTATATGTTTATTTCATATGATTCAACTGCTATTTATTCTGAAAATTTCCAAACAACCTGAAAATTAAAAACAGCGAATTTATTTATCTTGTGAAATAAAAATCAACAACCTCTTTTAAGAATATTTTCTCAATTACCAAATAAATATGTTTGAGGTGTAGTCTGATAGCAGGTTGAGAATTTTTGGAATTATCTAATTCTTAAGTTATATCTAAAATTAATATTTGGTGAGTGTGAGTAGCAATATGAAGGTGTATTTTAAGTGCGTGTGTACGCGAGTGTTGAGTGTATGTGTGAGATTATGTGAAGTGAGGGGTGTGTGTGGAATGTGAGTATGTGAGTATGTAATGAGTGTGTGTGGATGTGTACACGAGTGCGTTGGGGAAGAGAGTGTTAATGTGTCTACTGTCTTTATGTGCTGGTATGAATGTATGTAAGCTCAGTAGTACACCCGGTCTTGCCAGCGATGTGTGTGTATGTGTCTGTATGTGTGTAGCATGTTTGTATATGTTTATGTGTGTATGTGTTGGTATGAATGTATGTAAACCCATCAGTAAACCCGGGTCTCCCATACGGTGTGTATGAGTGTGTATGAGTTATGTGTGTATATGTATATGTGTGTATGTGGTATGTGAGTATATGTGTATATGTGGTATGTGTGTATATGTATATGTATGCAAGGGTTCAAATGAAAAGTTTGAGGGATGTGCAAATGAAAAGTTTGAGGGGGGGAGGTGCAAATGAAAAGTTTGAGGGGGGGGGGGGGTGCAAATGAAAAGTTTGAGGGGGGGGGGTGCAAATGAAAAGTTTGAGGGGGGGGGGGGTGCAAATGAAAAGTTTGAGGGGGGGGGGGTGCAAATGAAAAGTTTGAGGGGTGTGCAAATCGAAAGTTTGTCCCCGGGTGCTTGGAATATATATGTAGGCCTATATGTGTGTATGTGGTATGTGTGTATATGGATATGTGTGTATGTGGTATGTGTGTATATGTATATGTATGAATGTATGTAAACCCACCAGTACATGTGTGTGTGTGTATATGTATATGTGTGTATGTGGTATGTGTGTATATGTGTGTATGTTGTATGTGTGTATATGTATATGTGTGTATGTGGTATGTGTGTATATGGATATGTGTGTATGTGGTATGTGTGTATATGTATATGTATGAATGTATGTAAACCCACCAGTACATGTGTGTGTGTGTATATGTATATGTGTGTATGTGGTATGTATGTATATGTGTGTATGTTGTATGTGTGTATATGTATATGTGTGTATGTGCTGTTATGAATGTATGTAAACCCACCAGTACACACCGGTCTTGCCTGCCTCCACCTCCACACCTGTTCACATTTACCTGCCATATAGCACCTTTCTCCACCCCCTCCCCACCCCATGTTTGTTTGAGCCATAAAAACATGCTATTGACGATATTTCCTGTAGAAAGAACTCACCCCAGCCCCTCCCCCACCTCCCCCACCCACATCAGTTATCTAGAACAAATTATCTACTAGTGTAAAACAATCCTCCAGCAGAGACCGGCTCTCGCCCTGAGTAATACAGACCGACCAGTTGTTCATCCGGGTCACATCTACTTAACTCTTATTTGTAGGTCAGACTTAGGCCTCCAGGCACCCGCTCCTGAGTGCTGCCATCTATTCAGGTGATTTACCCACTGCTCTCTACAGACCCGGGGAGGGGGGTGGGGGTGGGGGAGGCTGTTGTTTTAAATCAAGTTTTCTCAAGTACCAGAAAATGTTTTTGCCTCTTTGAGGTTGTTTTCTCTGCCAACACATTAATTATACTAAAACGAATGATCTTTGAATCACAGCCAAGATTTGTATTCTGTTAAACATTATTTCAGCTTTTCTAATATTATTTACCTTTAACTCGCGAGTATTAAATATTTACTATTATTTAATTCGCTAAACATTAACTCAAGTACTCAAAGTTTTAAACATATTTCTATCTCATGACTATTAAATGGTGTCGGTCTCTCTCGTAATGCCTACATTATTTGATTTTAATCATGTTGATTTTGTATCATCAAATCTTGCTCTAACTTACAAAATTGTTTTTAATTTTTATTTATTTTTACGGGCGTGGGGGGGGGCGATTTTAAAAAACTGCAATATTTATTTCTTGGGAAAAGGTGAGAATTAAATACCTTTAATAATATAAAAATAGTATGAAAAGAGGTTGCCAAATAATGCTGAATACCTTATACAGGTAATCTAAAAATAACATCACCTCCCAGATTAAACAGGAATACAGTAAAACTGCAGTTCAACATTTTTTATTGAATCTTTTGATCCATACCGGATGTATTCTTACACAAAAATATTCATAAGAAAAATTATTATAGATGTACAACATGTGCTATGAATCCTTTGATCCCCAACATATGTATTCCTGAACAATAATATGTATGGGAGAAATTATTATAGATGGGAAACATGTGATAACTAGGCATGCTGCCCAGCTTCGCTTAGGCTTTCGAAAACATTGAGAATTTGAATGCTTAATTAATTCGCCCGAGGGTCGGTCTACGACCTCAAGAGTTATGAAGAGGTTCCTACGTGGACATTTCGATTTATAGCTCATAAAAGGCGCCGGTCAGTCGAGGTCAGTTTTGACCCCCTCATCGTAGACTTTTCGGCCAACAGGCCCCCGTGTTCTGTTGCCCCAAGGCAAGATCCTGCCAAATTTGAAGCGCCTGCGGCGCCGGGAAGTGCCCTATCGGACACCCGACAACTTTGCTTTATATATTATAGAGATTAGCAAATTGCAAAGATAAACAAAGATTTCAATAAAGTAATTAAGGCCTGAAATACTTTAGTATAGAAATGTATTGTTTGAATAAATTCTAGATATAGGTAGGGTCTACATCTGTGTAAGTCTAGTTTTTCCGAGCAAAATAAAAAAAAAATAGATTAACCAAGTTGACTTGGTGCGTCTCGAACCCGAACCACCTGCGTGGGTTTTAGTACACTATCATTTCCGCCATATAGGTAGGCCTACCTTATAAAACTTGGAGAATGAAAGACGTATTTTAAAATCTTAACTTACGCGAATATGCCTATTCTTTCAAATTAATTTTTTTTATCCCAAATTAGCCAGTTCCAAACAAAGATTTTGTATAAAATAATTATGTCTTGAAATAGTTTAGTCCTATTATAGAAATTTATTTTTGGAATAGATTCTAGAGAAGTTAGAGTCTAAATCTAGATCTTAGCGTCTACGTCTCGATCTAATTATTGCGTAGATTTGTAGATTTAGATCTAGTCTAGATCTAGAATCTCTAGATCTAGATCTAGAATACAACTCCTAGAATCCAAATAAATAAAATAAATTTTATGAGTTTAGGCCGGAAAAATAGTATTGTGTACGTAGATCTAAATCAAATTTGAACGAAATAGTTCATTTCTTTTTATTCTAAACACGGCAGATGACGTCATTAGTTAATGTATAAACATTAGTGACGTCACAGTTTTATGCGTTCTTTTTCACATCTATAAATGCTTTTCCTGTTGCATAAATAAAATTGTTTTTCTACAGTTGAATACGCCTTTATCTTTTATTTTTCTTCTTTAAATAAAATTGTGGTTATACATTTAAAACATCTAAAATATTATTTTCAACAAAAGTCCGTAAAAAGTTCTCGATATATCGCTGTAGATTCTGATGTGATGTCCGGCGAAAATATTTTGCGGACAGACCGAGAGAGAGAGAGAGGTGCGAACGTGGCCCATTATAGATTTAGATAGAAGGACGGGTACTTGTACACCGAGTCAAAAAATAATCTTTGTTAAACCAAGTTCACACAGGTTAAACCAAAATTACACATGTTAAACCAAAAACAAACAGTCTTAACCAAGACCACACATGTTAAACCAAGACCACACATGTTAAACCAAGACCACACAAGTTAAACCAAGACAAACTAATACCACAAAGGTTAACTCAAGACCACACAGGTTAAACCTAGGCCACACAGGTTAAATCAAAACCACACAGGTTAAACCAGACCACACAGGCTAAACCAAGACCACATATATTAGACTAAGACAGTACAGGTTAAACCAAGACCACTCAGGTTAAACCAAGACCACACATATTAAACCAAGACCACACAGGTTAAACCAAGACCGCAGGTTAAACCAAGACCACACAGGTTAAACCAATATCACACATATTAAACCAAGACCACACAGGTTAAACCAAGACCTCACATGGCTTACACATATGTTGTTAATTAAACAAGACTTTAAAAATGTCTGATACATGTTGTTTCGTGTGTTAAGCTAATTAACATTAATTAGCTGCTGATGTAAACAGATCACTATCATCTGACAAGTCGTTAATATTGTAACCTAGAAGACAGAATTTAGATTTCTCTGTTTGCAAAAATCATGTATTTGTCTCATTAATTATCGCATAGGTACGTTTCTCGTAAAAACCTATATTTTTAGCAATAGTTAAATAAAAATAGATGAATAAAAGATGGAGGTTCAACATCAACATCTACAAGACTAATTAATTCCGATGTAAAGTGCTCAATGCTGTTGTTTTTCACAATACACAAGTGGTGTTAATTTTAATTTAAGTAATTTTTTTTCTAGAAATGTTGTAACAAATAACTGAAATTGTTTATCCTTATTGCCTAATGGACATCTTTAATTTATTTGTTAGGAATATGAATTATTAACCCGTGCCCGATTAAAACATTCACCTAACCTCAATAAAAAAAATTGACCTATGCCCAATAAATCATTGACCTGTGAACAATGCATTTTGTGATTTTCTAATTGCAGTGGCTGAATTTGGTACAGTCACACACACAGCCACACATAGCCACACACAGTCACACATAGCCACACACAACAACACATAGCCACACACACACACATTCATACATAGACACACATACAACCGCACAAACACAGTCACACACCTTGGATCTTGCTGAACGAAATCATATTAGAAAGTGCAAAAAAAGTTTACACACACTGTGTAGCAAACATAATTTAAACTCACAACTGTAGCAATATTTTCAAACGTTCATCTTCACCCACCCCGCCACCCCCATCTCGCCACACCCACCTCGCCACCCCCACCTCGCCACCCCCTCCCATTGATACATGCACTTCACGCCCCCTCCCTTCCCCCCCCCCCCAACAGATGCACACCTCGCCCCATTTTCTGACCGGCCCTACAGTACCCACCACCTGTTAGCTTCCCGACAGGTCTGTTGTTCTTGTCTATGGAATGTTCGAGAAGGCGCTAGAACTTTGAGATAGCGATCTGTAGTTTGATCTTTCACACTTCTGCTTCCATTTGTCGGGGGGAAAAAACACCAATTTCACTCCCGAAATAACCAAAAAGTTTATTTTTAAACACATTACTGTTGGGAGGGGACGGACTAACTGCCGTCATTCAATCCGAGTTTATTCAGTTTAAGCCATTATTGCGCATGCTAAACACCAACAAAAAACCTGAATTTGAAAAATACATTTAGATAACTGTTTAATTTAATATTTAAAAAAAAACCTCTGATAGGCGAATTTTTATTCTATTAACGTGAAAATGTTTAGCTTTGCATTTCAAAAAAGTTTTGCATTTTGAAGCTCTAAGAATAGAGATCTTTGATCAGATTAGGTGCTATTTTCTGACAACGTGAAGTGGTGCCCTATTGAGAATCTAGAACCGATCATCTTTGAGGTTTATTCATTCAAATGTGTACTTTAACCTCAAGTTAACGATGGCTTGGAATGTTCATGAGGGCATTTGTCCTTTAGATGTATCAGTATAAATAGAAACAAGTGTCGTTTAGCAGTATGAAAAGACGTGTGTCCTTTAGCTGTAAGAGTGGACACTTGTATCCATTACCTAGACACGAAATGTATTTTGGATGTTCGTAAACGTTGTTGTTAAATAACCTTTTTAGTCCCCGACGTTTGAACTCCTAACAAAGTTAGCATTCTAGTTAAAATCGATGACCAATCAGTAGATCATTGCGCTGTTGAAGTGGAGCTAAACCTAGAACCTGGCATAGAATCCTCCAAACAATTCCAGAACGCATATTGGTGCTGCGTCCCGTGACCTTCAGACGTCTGCCCCAGGTGGTAAAGTTTAGGGGCAGCACCAGATCGAAGGTAATCTATTGTGCTAGAACACGGCATATTTCACCTGCACGCTGGAACCGTGTACCTGGCATTTGAGCGGCTACCTGATGGAGCCTGTGACATTTGGAGGGATACCTGGGCAGGGGAGGCGATGGGTGAGATACAGCCCTGCCTGGTCCATGACAAGAAGATTCTAGATAACTTTCTATCGAAGTATTAAACAGAGACTTCCTAGACATTACGTAGTTACAACAGCGAGCCCGAGATGTGGACGAAATGGTCACTTGACTGGGTTTTTATCAGGTAATTTAGAAATGCGGTTATAAAATAATTTGTTTATGTTTATGGTGTACCCAAATAATGATGTGAAATAATGCAGGGTTTGCGTTAAAAAACAATTAACAGAAGAACCAGGCAAGATAAAACCGCTATATTTCTCTGTTCAGCTTCGTCTGTCATTTTGTAGCTTTAATGGTTCAATAATCAGACAAATTAAGTGGTATACAGAGCTAGAAACAGTGAAACACATTAACAATGAAACATTTGTTTACTGTTCTACAAGAAAGTATGGGCCGCCAACT
The DNA here is from genome assembly GCF_028476545.2 of Physella acuta. Lineage (NCBI taxonomy): Eukaryota > Metazoa > Mollusca > Gastropoda > Physidae > Physella > Physella acuta. Next base: position 15,488 of record NW_026732723.1, on the reverse strand, counting down.
ACATTAAGTTCTCTGTCCTGCTGGAGTATGGGCCACCAACTACAGTTCTCCAGAGTTCTCTGTCCTGCTGGAGTATGGGCCAACAACTACAGCTCTCCAGAGTTCTCTGTCCTGCTGGAGTATGGGCCACCAACTACAGCTCTCCAGAGTTCTCTGTCCTGCTGGAGTATGGGCCACCAACTACAGCTCTCCAGAGTTCTCTGTCCTGCTGGAGTATGGGCCACCAACTACAACTCTCCAGAGTTCTCTGTCTTGTCTAAGTATATAGTATATACCAACTCTCCAACAGAGTTATCTGTCCTGCTAGAGTTCTCTGTTTCGCTACTGTGTGGGCCACCAGATAATTTCAGTCCTAGGCCATTCTCTCCGGCCAGTTACACGGTTGGTCCATCTTGACCTCTGCATTTAGTTTATTAAAAAGCACAAAAGTATTTAAAACATCTAAAATGTATCTATTTATAGTTTGAGAATTAAATGTTCTGCGAGTTCCCGTCCCCTTGATCGCTTTATTTGGAGTTTTATCGTTGGTAAATTGATATGCAAAGTAAACTTTGTGCTTTTTGCAACGTCGCAAAAATACATTTTACGTTCAAAAATAATTAATTAAGTTCTGATATCGCAGATGTACATTGAAATATTTGGCAAGCCGAATATTATCCCAGGCAGGGAAAGAAACACCCAACTTGATGAGATATAAGGCTAATGTAATTTTTATAATGACGTTACGGTATAAAACGAGATAGTGCTTTGAGCGGGGACCAGGAAATCTTATCTCACGTCTCACCAGTCATCCAGAGGAGAAATTCCAGGTGAGATGCCGGGTAATGGACAGGTAAAAAACTTCTGGCACCGTGCCTAACGGCTCTAGGAGTCCAAACAAACCAGAAGCATGGATTAAATAGAAGTAACATATGGCTAGGGGTGGGGGGACGTAGGTCTGAATCAGCGCGTCCCTGGGTAGGGGGGAGGGGGTGGAGGTTGAGGTTGAGGTGTATTTCTTTCAAGAATCCAGACCTGACACGAAAGTTAAACCCAATGGAATATGTAGAACAGTTTATGTAAAATCCATGTACTCTTTCTAGAATATACAAGTTTTATTTTCTTTAGTGAAGAGGGGAGGGTGTCGAGAGAAGAAGATTACATTTGCAATAGACACAAGCCTTGAGAGGTTTTCATGTCGTTGTATTGTTGTCTGAAAAAGTATTAGATTATATCGTACTGTACTGATATTGTTATGGGTTTTTTTTATTCTCCGTTCTCTTTGACTTACTCTATGTAATATAGGTAAGTCGGCGTTGGCATAGCAACTAGTACTGGTTTACAACGTGTTTTGTGCCTGTTTTCATGAAGGTGTGAAACTAGGGTCTACACTTAACCTGGGGGAGGGGTAGGGGTCTAAATTTACCTGGGGTTGGGGTCAAAACTGTACCTGTTGTCGGCGCCCAACGATAACCCGTAGATCGACAACAGCGATCCGGTAGCCGGAATTTCACGTGATTCCGCTTCGTTTGTGCACTTCGTCACGACTCGTTTAGATAAAAGTGCGTTCTACGTCACATCTCCAGCAAAGCCCGTGTTCTACGTCACAGCTTCCGAAAATCTTGAGTGCTTCAACGGCCTCTTGTTTATTTAGTTAACTTCATTGGGTAAGTCCATTACCCGGGGTGGGGGGGGAGGGGGGGTTGGCGCTGAAACTTGTAAAGGGGGGAGGGGTTGGGCTCTGAAACTTGTAAATGGGGATTATTTTTTTTTTTTGAATTCTGGGTTTTTCTAACATGGTGCTTTATGCATTGAAAAACTAACTTTTAAAATCCCCAAATTGCCGATTATGGTTATACTTTTAATAACACAAGTAGTTATTTAAAACCTCTGATTTTCATTAAACTAAATGTAACCAACCAACCAATAACCAGCCAATAGCCTTGTGATCTCCCCGTAACCACACACCTTTTGGGCTACCTGCTCTAACCTCACACCTTTGGTCTACCTGCTCTAACCACACACCTTTTGGTCTACCTGCTCTAACCTCACACCTTTTGGTCTACCTGCTCTAACCTCACACCTTTTGGTCTACCTGCTCTAACCTCACACCTTTTGGTCTACCTGCTCTAACCTCACACCTTTTGGTCTACCTGCTCTAACCTCACACCTTTTGGTCTACCTGCTCTAACCTCACACGTTTTGGTCTACCTGCTCTAACCACACACCTTTTGGTCTACCTGCTCTAACCTCACACCTTTTGGTCCCTCTGCTCTAACCTCACACCTTTTGGTCTACCTGCTCTAACCTCACACCTTTTGGTCCCTCTGCTCTAACCTCACACCTTTTGGTCCCTCTGCTCTAACCTCACACCTTTTGGTCTACCTGCTCTAACCTCACACCTTTTGGTCTGCTCTAACCTCACACCTTTTGGTCTACCTGCTCTAACCTCACACCTTTTGGTCTACCTGCTCTAACCTCACACCTTTTGGTCCCTCTGCTCTAACCTCACACCTTTTGGTCTACCTGCTCTAACCTCACACCTTTTGGTCCCTCTGCTCTAACCTCACACCTTTTGGTCCCTCTGCTCTAACCTCACACCTTTTGGTCTACCTGCTCTAACCTCACACCTTTTGGTCTGCTCTAACCTCACACCTTTTGGTCTACCTGCTCTAACCTCACACCTTTTGGTCTACCTGCTCTAACCTCACACCTTTTGGTCTACCTGCTCTAACCTCACACCTTTTGGTCTATCTGCTCTAACCTCACACCTTTTGGTCTACCTGCTCTAACCTCACACCTTTTGGTCTACCTGCTCTAACCTCACACCTTTTGGTCTACCTGCTCTAACCACACACCTTTTGGTCTACCTGCCCTAACAACACACCCAAATACCCAACTTCTCAAGACAACAATGAAACAAGAAACGCGAACAGATAGACCACTGCTGACTCAGCACAAAAATGTTTGTCTTGCCATCCTAGACCTTGTATTCAAAATATCATAGTCCTGTGTTCCCAGATTAGTGTTCTACTTGCAATCATCTAATTAGTGTTCTACTTTCATTCTTCTAATTACTGTTCTACTTTCATTCTTCTAATTAGTGTTCTACTTTCAATCTTCTAATTAATGTTCTACTTTCATTCTTCTAATTACTGTTCTACTTTCATTCTTCTAATTAGTGTTCTACTTTAAATCTTCTAATTAGTGTTCTACTTTCAATCTTCAAATTAGTGTTCTACTTTAAATCTTCTAATTAGTGTTCTACCTTCAATCTTCTAATTAGTGTTCTACTTTCAATCTTCTAATTAGTGTTCTACTTTCAATCTTCTAATTAGTGTTCTATCTTCATTCTTCTAATTAGTGTTCTACTTGCAATCTTCTAATTAGTGTTCTACTTTCAATCTTCTAATTAGTGTTCTACTTTCAATCTTCTAATTAGTGTTCTACTTTCAATCTTCTAATTAGTGTTCTGCTTTCAATCTTCTAATTAGTGTTCTACTTTCGTTCTTCTAATGACTGCGGTAGCTTTTTATTGCGTCAAATTATTGCAGCAATATTCTCAGTTTTTGTTTTTGTTTTTTAAATTTTTTTTTTTTTTTTTCATTTTTAGGGTAATGCTATATTGGTGCCTTAATTTTTCAACATAACAACTCAACTCCCTGATTTTTAGTCGTCTTATGCTAACTTTCAAGAAGTTTTTTTTTTTATCTCAGCTTCTAACATTCAGGCAGAGAGACGCTAAACCTCAAGTTTTTTGTGGGTTTTTTAACAGCAGACGAGGAAACGGTAGAATACAGCCAGGCGTCTGCAGTTTTTGAGCTGCTAGGTCACAGTGACCGACCTGCTATTTTCGATCGATCGGAAAATGTTGAACTTTTTGAAGTCTGTGAGATATTTTTTTTCCGAACATATGTCAAGATGGCGCTAATCTGTTGTCGATATGAACAGGCTTTTGCCTTTTATCATTAGAAGCTTAATTAAAATTTCTTTTAATCGTTTAATCTGCTTAAATGACTTAATGAGTCTAAACAGATGTTAAGTTTGCATGGTTCTTTATTAAAACAAGACCTCACCTCTACCTCAGCTCTACCTCAGCTCTACCTCACCTCTACCTCACCTCTACCTCACCTCTACCTCACATCTACCTCACATCTACCTCACCTCTACCTCACCTCTACCTCACCTCTACCTCACATCTACCTCACATCTACCTCACCTCTACCTCACCTCTACCTCACCTCTACCTCAGCTCTACCTCACCTCTACCTCACCTCTACCTCACCTCTACCTCACCTCTACCTCACCTCTACCTCACTTCTACCTCACCTCTACCTCACCCCTACCTCACCTCTACCTCACATCTACCTCACATCTACCTCACCTCTACCTCACCTCTACCTCACCTCTACCTCACCTCTACATCACCCCTACCTCACCTATACCTCACCTCTACCTCACATCTACCTCACCTCTACCTCACCTCTACCTCACCTCTACCTCACCTCTACCTCATCCCTACCTCACCTATACCTCACCTCTACCTCACATCTACCTCACCTCTACCTCACCTCTACCTCACATCTACCTCACATCTACCTCACATCTACCTCACATCTACCTCACATCTACCTCACCTCTACCTCACCTCTACCTCACCTCTACCTCACCTCTACCTCACCTCTACCTCACCTCTACCTCACCTCTACCTCACCTCTACCTCACCTCTACCTCACCTCTACCTCACCTCTACCTCACCTCTACCTCACCTCTACCTCACCTCTACCTCACCTCTACCTCACCTCTACCTCACCTCTACCTCACCTCTACCTCACCTCTACCTCACCTCTACCTCACCTCTACCTCACCTCTACCTCACCTCTACCTCACCTCTACCTCACCTCTACCTCACCTCTACCTCACCTCTACCTCACCTCTACCTCACCTCTACCTCACCTCTACCTCACCTCTACCTCACCTCTACCTCACCTCTACCTCACCTCTACCTCACCTCTACCTCACCTCTACCTCACCTCTACCTCACCTCTACCTCACCTCTACCTCACCTCTACCTCACCTCTACCTCACCTCTACCTCACCTCTACCTCACCTCTACCTCACCTCTACCTCACCTCTACCTCACCTCTACCTCACCTCTACCTCACCTCTACCTCACCTCTACCTCACCTCTACCTCACCTCTACCTCACCTCTACCTCACCTCTACCTCACCTCTACCTCACCTCTACCTCACCTCTACCTCACCTCTACCTCACCTCTACCTCACCTCTACCTCACCTCTACCTCACCTCTACCTCACCTCTACCTCACCTCTACCTCACCTCTACCTCACCTCTACCTCACCTCTACCTCACCTCTACCTCACCTCTACCTCACCTCTACCTCACCTCTACCTCACCTCTACCTCACCTCTACCTCACCTGTTAAAGTGTAGTAGTAGGTCCAGTGAAATCGTTGTTGATTGGGAGTACCGTTTGTAGAGTTTGGGGTCGTAGTTCTGGAGCATCGTGTCTAGTTATGTCTAAGTATCGAAGCTTGATATGTGTTGTGAATGTAGTAGAGAATATTGAGTAATCGAGTTATCGTACGTAAGATTATTTCAATTCAGTACCGAACACACTACAAAGAAAGGGAGGCGTTCTCTAGCTGAAAAATATTTAGTTTTTTAGAAATCTATATTACCATTCTTAAAGTATTAATATATAATGTTAAACAGGATGGAATTTATAACTAACCGTAAACTTTTTTATTCAAATTATATATTTTTTTTATTTTTACTCAATAATTCTAGCATTGTCTAAATTATGTAACCTTGTTTTATTTTAAGAAAGGCGTCCCTTTATTTAGGGGATCCAAAATTTGTTAATATTATAGTTTGAAAGTTGGTACTACAATAGGAATGCCAGCAAAACTGAATAGAATTATGTTATGATAATGCTACCATTTTTGGACTTTCAAACAAAATCTACAGCTAAGTATTCAATTAGTAGAAGATATTGTTTTCACAATCTTACATAGCTAATATAAAAGATTTTTTATAATCATTACGTAATGAAGTTTAGAGCGTTTTATTGTGTTTTTCAAGCATGTCTTAGTTACACTTGGTTAATTTAGCTATTCTTGTGAAAGTTATTTCCCTTGAATAAAATTTTGGTCTTTGGATTTTTAAATGGGAGATAATTCGTTGCTTAACTTTACATTCATTTCAAATTCCAAACCTTAGGTTGACCGCTTACATATAAATACAACTTTAAGTTATTACTTGCTATTGTCAAAGTTATATAGAGCTTAATAAGTTCTAAACAAAATAGTTTGGTAGGTTTTTTAGCATTATCAAGTTGAAAAACAAATACATCAGTAGCCGTTATATATTACAATACTTAATGTTAGTAGACATACAGTCTTAGTCGTAAATTAAACATCTAATTCATTGTCTTTTCATATTTTTCACCCTCTCCTAAAGGATTCATATATAACAATTTTAGGCTGGAATCTATAACATTTATACCTTTTATTTTTCAAAAACAAAAAAATCGTTACATAATCACACAATATAGACATTTTACAATTATAACTAAAGACAGTCAAGCTTAAAACAGGTAATATCCGTTTTGGAACTCACCTTGGGAGGACTGCAGAGAGCCCAACACTACAAGAACTGTTGTTGTTGTTGTTTTTTGAGTGGGGTTTTTTTTTTCAGATTTTTTTTCCGGGGAGGGGGGGGGGAGCACTTAACATTTCTAAGGGGGGGGGGGCTAAGTCGTAAAGTACAAAGTAGACTCGTGGATTTGATTTTGATGTCTACTTATACCGTGTATGCAATTGATAATAAATAAGTATGTCACTTTTAATCGTTTTCTTATACATATGTTTTAGTGATCAATTTGTGTGAAAGGGGTCGTTTTAATAAGTTTTGCCTAGGGCGCTAAATAACCTGGCGCCGGCACTGCCTCTAACTCATCTAAAAACTATTTCAGCGCACTATATCTCACCACTACCTCAATACTACCTTATCCCTACCTCACCTCTCAATTTCTTTGTAAAACAAATCCTCTACTTTTCTAGAGTTTATCTATTAATAAACGTCACACCCCTGTGGTCATGGGGTGGAGTTTGAACTTAGCGACATTAGAATTTCAAAAACAAACAAAAAAAATTTTTTTTAAACTTGATAAAACTAAATTTTAGCTATTTGGGCGAGAGAATATGATTTTTATGGTGATGAAGGGAAGGGGTTAAATTAAGTCAAAAAAAAAAAACGACAATTAAGAACGACCTTTAACTGCTTACTTGCCGCCCCTCCCCCTTCCACTGTATCATCCCTCCTTCTATCACCCCATGTGATCTGATAAGTGGAAATTAAGTCATAACAACCTTAAGGATTTAAAATTGTTTTTATGCTGTAGTTTCATACACTATCTAGAAAGCACAAAACACAAGTACCAGTCTACGAAAACTTGTCAGTCTGCTTTAGGTTTTTCATAGCTGGTGTCTGATGAAGGGTGGGGAGGGGGTGGTAGGGATTTCCGATCAGGTCCAGGTAAACTCACCAAAAGGTCATGCCATTTTCTGATTGGTCTTTCAACATGGCAGTTGAAATCTTTGGCTATCAATTTACCAACTTAACCCTTGAGGCTTTTGTTCATAAACTGGGTAGCTTGAAGGGCAGATCTGTAGTGGTAGGACGGGAGAATGTTTTTGTTTATCTCTCAATTTGTTTACTTGATTCTTCTGGACAGGTCCGTCCGAAAAGGTGTTCTAGGAATTGTAGTTTTGAAGAAGTGACCGCAGCAATAATAGGCAAACTGAGAAAGAGACCTCAGCAAATATTGAGATAAGTGATAAGGTGACCAACTGAGATAAAGACCTCAGCAATAAAAAGCAAACTGATGAAATGACCAGAGAAATCGTAGACAAACTGAGAAAGTGACCGCAAAATTCGAAAGTAGGAGGCATAGTCTACCCTCTGTGTATGTGTTTGTGTATGCGTGCGTTCGTGTGTGTGCATACGTGTGTGCGTGCGTGTGTCTTTTGTTGTTGTTTTAAGGTTAAACCGACCACCTCTTGTTGGTAATGTTTATTATAAAGTTAAAAGTTAAACAAAACTGTGTTTTGTTAACATAAACAAACAAAAAACCATCAGATCATCTTTGATAAAAAACGAACAATTAAAAAACCGCTTGAAACATCCAACGGTTTCGCTTTAAACAAAACATCTCCAAGCTCTTTAAAGTTTGAAACTGGAAATCTCTTTGAACTGACAGCCAGTAATGCTTTGTGCCTGCAAGAACTTACCTGAGCGTCTTTTGACTTTTTGCTCAGGTGAAAATGTGGTTCCGTCGATGACCTTTACCACAAAGGCAGACATTAAACTAACCAATGGGTGATTGTCTTACAGGAAATACATTAAACTAACCAATTGGTGATTGTCTTACAGGAAATACATTAAACTAATAAATGGGTGATTGTCTTGCAGGAAATACATTAAACTAATAAATGGGTGATTGTCTTACAGGAAATACATTAAACTAACCAATGGATGATTGTCTTACAGGAAATACATTAAACTAACCAATGGATGATTGTCTTACAGGAAATATCCCGCCTAAATCAATTCTATACCACGTTCATTGCGTTTAAAACCAACAGGAAACTTTGACATCTAGAGTTGTGACAACCATTTGCTGTTGACGGGCACAGTGTTGTAGTTAGCGTTCGTGCGATGACGTATGCATACGTATTATGACGTATACATGCGTGTTATGACGTATGATTGCGTGTTATGACGTGTACATGCGTGCAATGACGTGTACACACTGAGACTCATTAAAAAGTGTTAGGGTTAAACTTTTCGAATTAAGTACTAGACAAAAAATTTGATGTCGTTGAACTGTGTCAAGATGTTTGAAAAACGATGAAAGAATGTGTTTGAAACAACAAATGTCTGCATCATTGCGTTCTGTCGCTACCCCAGCTACATTCCAACCACATAACACTGAGTTAAAAACCTGGTGAGATATCCAGTTAAAGACAAATACGATCTTCTCAGGCGTAAGTTCTGATCTTAATTGGGTGTGAATGTTTAGGGTTAGTGTTCGCTCTCTAAACTGAAAACGTAATGTAGGATTTAGAAAATAACTTATGTATTCAAGGCGTGGGTCAGATTTTAATAAGCTTAATCTTTCATTTATTGAAAATGTATGCATTAAAAAAAAAAGGTAAAAATTACCAGCTTACCAAATAATTTAGCATGACACTTATGAAAACACATTTTAATTAATCTGGTTACGTGGGACAATTAAGTGACAAGACAGGTGTGGATTGGACGGATAAGGTAGCTTTGAATCACCTGCGATCGTCCAGTTTTTTTTTTATGCGGGTGTGAGTAGGTTGTCAAAACGTATCGACCAGCAGCGGTTAAAAAACTCTGACAGCCCACACAGTTCGCCAGATGTAGTTTCAAAAACTTTATAAATAAACATAAAAGACCACCGCATGATACATAAAACTTAATAGTCAAATATTCGATCTTCTTCTTCTTCGTTCTTAATTTTTAGTGTTGGAAGGGATCGAGCCTTATAATTTCAGAGGGTTTGACTCGAGACTTTTTCGATTTTATCAACCATGAGTTTTTTGCCGACTCGACCACGCCTCCATCACAATTAAGGATACGTGTCAACTGGTTATGCGCCATTGAAGCCATTGACTCCGATTTCAGACTGCTTTTCTTTTTGGATTTGCTTCCATAGCCTTTGTCCAACCAAGAACAAACTACAATGCAGCAGTTGTTTGATTTTCGAGTTGTCTCTCCTAAAAGAGTGGCTGTCCCCAGCTAACGAGCCTAATCTGCCCGAGGAGTACTCGATGATTTACTATCAAATTACCATTGTCATAGTAAGAATATTTTATTATCTCAAAGAGAATCAGAGAATGGAAATGCGATTTTTAAAAAGCGCCAGCCATCAGGAAAAAACAAACGTGCGAACTTCTCAACCAAAACCAGTGAAAATAAAAGTGTATAAATAGCTTGGATGAGAGGGTCTTGACTGTCTTCATATCTTATCACATCGTCTTCATCTGTTTACATAACTTTTATTATCGTCATCATCCTCCCTAAAATAAGTTTCCAAACATGCTGGCCTGTAGAGCTAGCCCAAGTCGGAATGTGTTCATCTTACAACACAAGAAACGGAAAATAAAAATATTTCTCTGGAATAAAAATGTTCACCTTTTATTGGAGAAGCTGTGCAGATGCACTTCACAGCTTCATTTAATTTGTGAGCTGTTTGCTAAATTCATGAGTGGCTGTGCTGGTCTACGGTCGTGTGGTAAATAGCTTAAAGCTATGCGGCTACTTACACGATAGTTTTGTAAATAAAAAGAGCTGCAGTGCTTCTATGCGGGTTTACTGTGTTAAACTTGTTTATAACTTGTACAGTCTTCGTATCGATAAGTGCCCAGTTGTAATGGTTTGAAAAAAAGGAAAATGTTAGAAAAGAAAACCAAGCTCTAAAGACATGCTAACGAGGAGATAATGTTCAAGTTTTGGGTTATGTAAATAGACACGGTACATCCATCTCAATACTTCTTTCTACACCTATCTCAGTTCTTCTGTCTACTCCTATCTCAGTACTTTTGTCTAAACTTAACACAGTACATTTCTTTGCACCTATCTTTGTAGCCTACTTCTGTTTACACCTATCTCAGTACTTCTTTCTGGGGTAATGTGTTTTCTACCCACTCGATTGACCTCTTTATTACAAACCCCCACCCCAATATACCTACCCCTACCCCATAATACTACATACCTTCCCCTCCTCCATACCCCACTATATCCTACCTACATACAGTTTAAATAAAAATCTACCTGAATGTTATGTTCGCCTTTCTTCCCCCGTGTCTCTCATCCTCTCTCACTCTCTCCCCCTAACTTTCTACATCCTCCCCTTCTCCCCCTACCCCACGCGCTGCCAGTAGATCTCAGTCTCCCGGCTCTACAGGTAACACGCCGTCTCCATAAAAGGTAACCGGCTTCATTGTGCGCGTGCGCAGAACAGCTTCCGCCGCCGCCATCTTGCAGCGTTTCAGGTGTTCCCAGAAGAAGGTGCAGATATCCCCAAATGCGTCCCCTCCCACTCCGCGAGCACACGAGATATTTGTTCGTCTGCTGGTGCTCACGTCATAGCCTCCAACCTACTTCAATAGACGGCTCAGTCTCGCTGATACGGCAGTAGTACATTTTTTTTTACCTTTCTTCTCTCCCCTGCCAGCGTGTGACGTCATCTCGCGGCCATGTTTTCGCCATTAGCCCACCTACGAATGTTTTGTGTCTTTCCGCAGCAGGAGTTGTCCAACTTTACAGAACGGTTTGTTTTTTAGCCGGCTATTTCCCTGACATTTTTAAGTCATGGGGCAAGGAAAACAACCAATAAGCAACGTTTTTAGCACCTACTCGGTGTTCATGTGTGCTTGCTTGCTCGAAGCTTTACAATCACATTTTAGTGAGGAAGTGTGTTTGTCTTGTTCGTTTGTTTTTTTAATTTACAATAGGATAAAGAATTAATAGACTAAAGCTTAAAGTATTTCAGACAACTAGAGTCATAAAATTCAAAAGATGTGTGTACAAAATTGTTTCAAGTATTATCTACTTAGAGAAGCTCATGCAGTAAAGGTTGGGGAAGAGGTTCACCTTCCGCTGCTATACGCAATTCGGTGCCAATATTGTGTTGAATTTTTCCTGCATTAACTGCACTGTTTAAGGGAGTAATGGTAGAGTTATGTGTCCTATTGGGGAATTATGTGAAAGTTATGTCCCATGTGGAAGTCATGGTAGAGTTATGTGTCCTTCCAGGGAATTATGTTAGCGTTTTGTGTCCTACCGGTGAATTATGCTAGCGTTATGTGTCCTGTCGGGGAATTATGTTACAATTATTTATCCTGTCGGGGAATTATGTTAGCGTTATTTGTCCTACCGGTGAATTATGTTAGCGTTGTGTATCCTATCCATTTCGCACTGTCAGCATTTTCTCTTGGCTCGACTTCTACTTGCAACGTTTTTTTTAACCACGTTAACAGAGTTTGTGTTTTCTTTTCGCGAAACTTCAAAATAAATATTGTTTTAACATAAACAATAAAAAAAATGGTGAACATACTTATTTGTCTAATTTTATTTTGATTTGTTTCATATCTGCACAGTTTATATGAGATTTTTAAACATTCCTCGCCTTCATGTTTTTCACCAGCCTACCACGCACCACGCAATATATGACGTCATTCAGGGTTTTTGAACAAAACTCAATCGAATCTAGACAACCAATCAATGAGAGCCACACGGGTGAAGATAGTTAAAATATTTGCTTTCTTGCTTTTCATTGGCGGTTTCAAACTTCTCCTTGTCAATAAAATTATTCTGCTGACTCCGCCCATTTCATTATTTTTAAAAAAAAAACGCCTTTCACTCTTTCCTGTCCAATAATTAATAAGATGTAAGGACTGGCCTTATTTTTTTTTCAAATCTATCATTTTTAGAAACGCGTTAGGTTGAAGAATAGGCTAGGATGGGAATACATAGCACGCTTTCAAGTGACCCGTCAGCCTAATCACACCTTTAGCGCACAAAATAATGTTTGCATGAATAAGGAATGCTGACTGACTAATTTAAATGGGTTTCCTCTTCATATCTAACATGAATAAATGGTAAAGTTATCATTGTTTCTTCCATATTTTTTTCTCCGAACGGGCACTGGAAATTTATTTTTTATTTTATTTTTTTTTGGGTGGGGGGGGTCAAACTAAAACTTCCGGGAGAGGGGGGGAGGTCACTGTTAAAAGTATATATTTTCTATATAATTTCCATTTCGTTTGGAGGACGGTAGACGGGAGCTCCCCTCCCCCCAACCCCCACCCGAAACATGCCTGGAAGAAACTGAACGCCGTAATTAATTCACAATGTGTTATCAATCCTTTGAGACTATTGGTTGGTTGCAAGCAATCTTCGTGTGAAAATTGGTTATCTAGGAAACACTTTAAACCATTCAAAAGAGAAACCTTTGCAGTTTTTCATTCTCAAGAAGCTGTTGGCTCAAAAGTAATCACGAGATTTGAACCGTTAGGTTGTTACGAGATTTGAAAATTTACGGTAATTACAAGATTTGAACCCTTATGGTAATTACGAGATTTTAACCGTTTTGCGGCAATAACGAGATTTGAACTGTTACGGTAATTACGAGATTGGGAGTGTTGCCATCCAATAAACCGTGTGTGTGTGTGACAGTGTGTAGTGGTCTGCGTGGGTGTGAGACAGCGGTGGCCCACATGAGTGTGTGTGTAAAAGAGAGAGTTTGTAGTGGTCTGTATGTGTGGGTGGAGATAATTATGTGTGTGGAGAGAAGAGTGTGTGCATGTGTGTGCATGTTTGTGTTTGTGTGTGTAAGTGTTTAGGCTTGTGTATTAGTGTGAGGGTGTAGATATGCACGTGTGGGACAGATAGTGTGTGGGACGGTATTAGTGTGGGGGTGTGGGGGTGTAGGCATGCATGTGTGGGACAGACAGTGTGGGACGGTATTAGTGTGGGGGTGTGGGGGTGTAGGCATGCATGTGTGGGACAGATAGTGTGTGGGACGGTATTTGTGTGGGGTGTATGCATGCACGTGTGGGACAGATAGTGTGTGGGACGGTGTGGGGGTGTAGGCATGCATGTGTGGAACAGATAGTGTGTGGGACGGTATTAGTGTGGGGTGTAGGCATGCATGTGTGGGACAGATAGTGTGTGGGACGGTATTAGTGTGGGGGTGTAGGTATGCACGTGTGGGATAGATAGTGTGTGGGACGGTATTAGTGTGGGGGTGTAGGCATGCACGTGTGGGACAGATAGTGTGTGGGACGGTATTAGTGTGGGGGTGTAGGCATGCACGTGTGGGATAGATAGTGTGTGGGACGGTGGTGTGTAGGTGTTAATCCGTGTGATAGTCTAGGTGTGTTAGCGTGTACACGCGTGTGTGTAAATGTTTTCGTGTGCAAGTGTGTCAATCTGCGAGTGTGTGTGTGAGTGTCTGTATGAGTACACGTGTTACAAGGTTAGCTGAGTTTGCAGATATACACTGGATCCTACCCGTCAGGTAAAAGGTGTTGACGAGTCAGGAATAAACCGCTACAGTACAGGTGTTCTAGCTTTAGTTTGTCATTTCTAATTTACCTGTATTTTCTGAAGGGTGAATTTTCGGCCACATTTCATTTAAAAACATTTTTACATAAGTTTATTCTAATCTAGTTCATCTTACACAACTTCACACATGCTAGAAATATCCCCCGCCTTAAGAGATTTAAGTCAATGTTTTAAGTGTAATTAAATTATCGGCTGCTACCCAATTAACCCAAATTTAACTTTCACATACACAGATGCACGCACAGACACACACACACACATTTCACATTTACCCCTAGGCCCAAAGCTAAAACACCAAAAGCTCGTCATTATATACTTATGATATTGGGTAAAAGCAGGATGAAGGGACGCTACTCTTGTATTAAAGACCGGAAAATTGTATTTTTGTAATCAATAACTTCAGATATGGTAAACATATGGAAACATTGATTTAAGCTTTTATTAAATGCACATATAAAAGAAAATGCAATAAACATATTCTTTAAATATATATTTGTAAATACGTTTGTCAACCTAAAAATCTACATTCACCATTGTTGTTGAAAAAAAATTTAAATATTATATAAAGATATATATACATTTTATTATTGAATTACTAAATATCTCCAAATTGTAATGGTTAGTTAATTTCACCAGTGTTAAACAACTTTATCTGGTAACTATCTTTTCGGGCTAATTGATAATTGTTCTGATATAGGGTATCGGCGTGGTCGATTCGGTATATAAAGCTCATGGTTGCTAAAACCGAAAAGTCTGGAATTAATAATTTCGGACACCTCTATAATTAAACAACTGCTAATCACTTTTGATCATTAATTCATTAATTTGTAATAACTGTAAATAGATGTATTGAATATTTTGGCATTAGTTCCTTAAATACCACCTCTCTAGGGGTTAGACTAACAAGTTCCCTGCCCAAGAGAGACTGGGCTCTGCAAATATTCAGCACCTGTCATACCAAAGTTGCTTATTTAAATAACGTCACACCCCAGCCAGGTTAGGTATATTTTGTTGTGTCCCCTGCCTGTTCGCTCAACAGTTCCCTCCCCTTCTCATTCCACCCATACCTGTCTTTGACAGAGACTTGCACCTGTAGCCCAAAAGTCTGCCACAAGACGTACCCAGGCCTTGAGCCGCGAGCAGGTGGGGGCAGGCCACGCGATGCTGACGTCACCAGATGGGGTGTAATTACGTCATTGGCCCCCAAAGATAAGACCGTTCGATGAGAGAGAATGTTTAAAGGGAGGGAGTTAGATGTAAACAGCACGCAGTGTGTCACTGTGAGGAATGCCATAACTGCACATTTTAACCTGGAATAAAAGAAA